>NW_026697821.1:0-82626 GCF_030435755.1 Ochotona princeps
CAATCGCAAAAACCTGGAAGCAGCCAAAATGCCCATCAATAGAAGACTGGATAAGAAAGCTATGGTTCATCTACTCCATGGAATACTACTCAGCTATTAAAAAAAACGAAATGCAGTTCTTTGTGGACAAATGGGCCCGACTGGAATCCATCATGCTAAGGGAAATGAGCCAATCCCAAAAGGTTAAATACCACATGTTTGCCTTAATCTGAGATGAAAAGATGACAACTTGGAAGATAGTACCTGTATATTGTAATAATAGTGCAATCTCTAACAACCTGTATCCAATGCAATAAGATAACCTGATATAATCTATAAAACAACAATTAATGTCAGAATACTTAAGATCTACATCGAAAAACTGTAAAACCTACTATACCCTCAATACGCTATGTTAACCTGTAATGGGGAGGGAGTGCAGGGAAATCTTTCAGGACCATAAAAAGAGTAAGAAAAAAGTACAATATAGCCTATCAAGATCAAATCTGGTAATTCATAGACAACAGACTCAAAGCGCACTAAACAACAATAAAACTACTATACCAATGCATGAGGGGGGAATCGGGTGCGATCCTGACAACCTCTTAACAGGAGGTCATGTGCGTGGAGCAGGGGGGCACTCCAGAGTGGAGCAGGTGGTAAGGAGGAAGCTTGGATCCCAACCATGAAGAGTCTCAGACCTTCACCACAAACTATTAATATGAGCAACAAGTACTATATTCCAACTGCCAACGAGGCCACAGGGAATTGGATGCCCTCGGAGGCCGAGTACTCTGAGGTCACCCACCCCCAACCGGAGCTTCCGCAGGGGATGGAAGAAGTCCAAACACTACCGCGCAGAAACCAACGTCATTGGAAAGACAACCAGAAGCCCTGAGCGGTCCGCAGAAACAGAAGAACAATAAATGTCCTTCGGGACCAGGGAGGAGAGCTTTCTCTGCTCCGAGACTGGCTCCACCTCTGGACCCCCGCCCTCCATTGCAATGACCATCGGGATTGCTTTGAAAACCCCTCACAGCAAACAATCATACAAACTAAAAAAAAAACTCAAATAAATAGACAAACAACAGAAAGTAGAGCTAGAAATCTGATAGGAAAGAGCTGGCGTGGATTGGCTCATGCCTCGCTGGGTGTGACACAAAGATTAGTTACTCCTCACCATGGTGTTGAGGATTTTCCTGCACACTCCCCCCCCAAAAAAAAATGTTCTGCACCTTAAATGTAGACAAATGTCTTGTTAGAGTTACAAGCCAGTCTAGATTATCCTAAAATCTGCCAAGATCAGCAAAATTATACTTCAACACAACAAACGGCTAAATACTAAACTGAAATAGACACGAGACAGCTAAATGGTACCTTATAGCCATTTTAAGGTATATAGCAGCAGGTCCTGTATATAAACTAAAATTGAAATGTCAATGAGCTAATCATATGTTGTGGTTAGAACTTGCTTTTTTTTTTTAAACATACTGGTTACTCAAAACCATGTCAATTCCATAATATTGCAAATTGCTGTTGATGTTATATTGGGACTCTTAATTGACTGGGATGATATTCTACCAACTCTAACTTCAAACCAGAAATGGTCTCCCCAAGAAACTGTTCAACCCATCTGGACAATAAGTAGCTGGACTCTATGCTTGGTATATGTTTGCGAGGAAAGAATCTTGATTGAATTTGAACTGTAATACTGCATCAAGGTGGAGGAATCCACCGGGGGGAGGGGGGGTGGGGGGATTCCCAGAGCCTATGAAACTGTCACATAATGCAAAATAATTAGTATATATATATATATATATATATATATATATATATATATATGAAAATGAAATAAAAAGCTTCCACAGTAAAGAAAAGTTAAAAGAATATGCCTCTATTAGCAATTTGAATCTGTAATTTTGAAAAATGTCTGTTCATTTGCTTTGCCCATTTTTTTCCCCACAGGGTTATTTTTATTGTCCCTGGGTTTCTGAAGCTCTTTGTAGATCCTGGATATTAGTCCCCTATCACTTGTGTAGTGTGCAAAAATCTCTTGGTCTCTAGTTGGTTTATTTCCTCCCTTATGTTGATGATATCTTTTTTCCTAGTAATCTTGCGATTGCTTTGCTGTTGTTTTTCTAGCTCCTTCAACCATAAGGTTAGCTAATTTACTTGATGTCTTTCTACTTGCTTAACATAAGCATTGATTAGATGAACTTTCCTCTTAGCACTGCCTTGATTGTGTCCTGTAAGTTTTGATATGCTGTATTGATGCCTTCATTTGTTTCAAGCAATTTTTAATTTGCTCTTTGATTTCCTCTCTAATTCATTGCCCATTTAATAACATATTATTCAGTTTCCATGTGTTTGTAAGTATTCTTGGGTATTTTCATTTCTTGGTCTCTAGCTTCACTTCATGATGGTCTGAAAATACAAATAGCATAATTTTGATTTTTAAAAATTTGCTGAGGCTTGTTTTGTGGCTCATAACTTGGTCAATTCTGGAGAAGGTTCCATGCACTGATGAAAAAAAGTGTATTCGCTATCTGTAGGATGAAATGTCTGATAGATATCAACTAAGTCCATTTGCTCTAGAGTTTGGGTGAATTCTGTTGTTTCTTTGCTGAGTTTCTTTTTCTTTTTTTCTTTTTTTTTTTTTTTAATCTGTCCATTGATGTTAAAGGGGTATTAAGGTCACCCACTATGATTGTATTGGAGTCCATTTGTCCTTTTAAGTCCATTAATGTTTATTTAACATAGCTAGTTGCCTTGGCACTTGGCACATATATATTTATTATGGTAATCTGTTCTTGCTGAATGGTGCCCATGATCATTATATGGTATCCTTCATCTCTCTTAATGTTTTTCACGTTGATGTCTATATCTGATATAAGAATGACCTCACCCACATGTTTTTCCTAACTATTTTCTGGGAATATCTTTTTCCATCCTTCTCAATCTCCTCTGATCTTTGTTAGTGTCTCCTGTAAGCAGCAGATAGATGGGCTTTGCTTTTGGATTCAGTTCTCTTATCTATGGCATTATATTGATGAATTTAAACCATTTACATTCAATGTTAATATAGATAGGTGGCAATTTGGCTCTTAGTAATGTGTTGTTCTTTGGTTGAGTCTTCAGTTGGCCTTATAGTGGGATGTTCTCTACATATGCCTTTGACTTTTGTAGTTGCTATTCCTTTAACTTTCACTAGAACATCTTTGAGTATTAGCTGTAGGGGTGGTTTGGAGGACACGAATTCTTGGAGTTTTTCCTTATTGTGGAAGAACTTCATTTTGTTTTTGAAGACAAAGGAGAGTTTTGCAGGAAACCTTATTCTGGGCTGACAATTTCTCCCTTTTAGAGTCTGGAATATGTCATTCCATTATCTCCTGGCCGGTAGTGTTTCCACTGAGAGGTCAGCTGAGAGTTTGATTGTGATTTCTCTATAGGTCATTTAATTTTTGTCAGGTGCACATTTAAATATTTTTTTTCCTTATGTTCAACTGAGAAGAGTTTGATTATCATGTGTCTTGGTGAAGGTCACTTTTTGCCAACCCTGTTGGGAGTCCTGTGCACCTCCTGGATGTTGTTTCCCAGTTCTTTCTCTAGATTAGGAAAGTGTTCAAGTATTATTTCATTAAATACACCTTTAATCCCAGCAGTTGCTCTTTCTGTGCTTTCTGGAACTCCCATAATTCTTATTTTGGGCCTTTTAATTGTATCTTTTAATTCCTGGATACTTTTTTAGCTTGATCTGGCTCTGCTTCCAGCTTTTTGTTTGTTTCCCCTGGTACAGGAAATATCTTCTAATTCTGATATTCTTTCTTCTGCACCTTCAGTCTATTTTTTTAGACTCTCCACTGTACTTTTAATTTGCTTCACTGTATTCTTAACTTCTGAAATGTCAGCTTTCATTTGATTCATTTCCTGTATAACACATTCCTTAAGTTTTTCAAACTCTTGTATTATGTGCTTCTCATTGTTGGTCAGAAGCTTTATAATAAGCTTTCTGAATTCTGTGTCCCCCATTTTTTTCAATGCCTTCCTCAGCTAACTCTGAGGGTGGTAGAGGCTTTTGTTTCTTTAACAGGAGAGTATTCAGTAACATTCATTGTGCCTTTGTCTCTTTTTATACATTTTGACATTTCAATCCTTTTTGGTGTATTTTTCTCCTTAGTGCAGTATTCTAAGATGTATTACCTACAGGTCTACAAGTCAATTTTTATGTTCAGTCAGTGTCCTGGATTAGAAAGATGCCAAGTGTCCCAGATAACTAATTTATTGGCAGCACGGATCTTGTGTGTACACACAAGATGGTGCCTAGCAGAGCACTGCTGGAGGCCTGGGGCTGTAGGCTTTCTGATCTGGGGACCACATAGATCCTGCAGAATGTGAAGCTGGTGCTGTCCTTCCTGTGAGATAAGCCAGGTGTGACTAGCTGGAAATGTTTTCATCCCAGTGTTTGATCCCTGTGCTGCTAGCTCCAACCCACCACCAGCCTGCCCTGTGGAGCCTGCAAACTCCCTTTCCATT
This sequence comes from Ochotona princeps, assembly GCF_030435755.1. Taxonomy (NCBI): domain Eukaryota; kingdom Metazoa; phylum Chordata; class Mammalia; order Lagomorpha; family Ochotonidae; genus Ochotona; species Ochotona princeps. Next base: position 4,513 of record NW_026697821.1, read on the forward strand.
GGTTGCCTGGCCAAAGCATTTGGCAGGATTGGCCAGTCCCAGCCTGCCTTCACCACCCAAGCTTCCTGTGTGAACCCAAGCTCCCACCTGGCTGCAGCAAGGGTTGTAGTGGGTTCTCTGTTTCCTGTAACACTGCTCCACCATCGTTGCCTCTTCCCTGTATCCAGGGGTTCTCCAGGCACCTTTTGACTTCCTGACCCACACCTTCTGCAATCCGCTCTCTTCTCTTTACCCTGTCCAATAACTCTCCGCCATCTCAGACATGTCTGTACCCTTTGCTGTCATCCTGATTTTCCCAGCCTTTCTTGGTATGGTGTTAGCTGTGGAACTTCTGAAGATGGTCCTTGTTATGTAAAGGAAGTTTATTTTTAGTCTTGGAGTGTGCTAAACTTTTTTATTCTTTTCATTTTTGAAAAAGCTTTATTTATATTTGAAAGGCAGATTTTACAGAGATAAGAAGGGAGAGAGAGTCTTTCACCCTTTGGTTCACTCCCCACATGGCCACGATGGCCAGAGTTGAGATGATTCAAAACTGGGAGCCAGGAGCCTCTCCCAGGTCTCCCATGTGAGTACAGGGTCCCAAGGGCCACCCTTCGGCTGTTTTTCCAGGCCTGAAGCTGAGAGCCAAATTAGAAGTGGAACAGCTAGGATATGAACTGGAGTCCATATGGAATCCTGGCACTCCTGGCAGGAGGATTAGCCTGATATGCCACCACACACCATCTCTCTCTCTCTATTAAAGATTCATCTTTTCATTTATTTTAAAGACAGAGATGCAGAAACAGGAGAGGAGGTAGAGAGGTCTTCCATCTCTGGTGTGCTCTCCAAACGGCTGTGGTGGTCAGAGCTGGGCCAGGCCGAAGCCAAGGCCTGGATTCATCCAAGTCTCCCATGTGAGTTCAGAGGCTCAAGCACTTGGGCCACCATCCGCTGCTTTTCCAGGACCGTTGGCAAGGAGCTGCATTGGAAATGGAGCAGCCAGGTCTCAAACTGGCACCCATACAGGATGCCGGAATTGCAGGTGGAGATTCAACCAGCTATGCCATAGGGCTGGCCCCTGAAATTTCACTTAAAGATTTGTTTGAAGGTAGATACAGATGGAGGGCAGAACAAATTGGACAACTCTCCCAGCCAAGCTTTGACAGCAAGTATGTGAGTGAGTGGAGACTCTAAGGTGAACTATGTTAGCCAACGTATCTTGGAAGTATTTCCTCAAACTTGGAACAATGCAATCAACAACATTTCAGAATACTGAAACAATTTAAGCAGAACCCTTGGATCATGTTCCACATAGGGAATCCTAGGATGACATTGAGTGGCTGTCCCCCCTACCTGGCTGCTAATGTGGTTAGGCTGCTGTTAACAACCCCCTTCACCCCAACCTCCATTTTCCCCCAGATAGCAGAAGAAAAAAATTAGAAGCAATTGTCTCATCCACTTTCCCCCACACCTGGACCCTTCCCACCCTGATCAATGGTCCACATGGGTATACATCCTTCTATACTATGTAAACATCAACAAAAATAAACGAGCTTATTGAAAAAGAAGACCTAGGACAAATCTCTACATTGAAGAGTAAAAGCCATTGCTGAAAGAGCTAAGTAAGTAAAACATCAAAACCTGTTCAAGTGTTGGAAAACTCAATATTGTCACAACCTTAGCTAGTCCCCAAATTAATTTATTAGTTCAATGGCATCCCAGGTAAAATTCCAGCAGAAAGTGTTGGAGAAATTGACAAGCTGATTCAAACACGCTGATGAGTTGGCATAGCCAAAATCACTTTGAAAAACTGTAGCCTTGTGAGGCGACAGGATTCAAGACAAGGAGTCAATTTTTTTTTTTCTTGTAAAGGACCATACAGCAAATATTTGAGCACTGTGGGCTACAGTGTCTCAATATGTCATTGTAGTATGCAAACAGTCATGCAGCCTAGGATTAAACATCCAAAGAGGGTGTCTCTTTGTCATAAAATACGAAAGGCAGATGGTCAGTGGGCTGTCACCAGCAAAACTCTGGTGGAGACTATTTGGTGGTCCTTTCAGGATAAGCATGAAAGGAACATAATTCACAGATGGACTTACGCCGGTGCAAAGAAGAAAGGATAATCTGTCAGGAAATGGTGATAAATGTCCATGTGTGATAGTTTTCAATCTATGAGCATCTTGAACTAAATATAAAAGCTAACCTCTATTCCTAAGACATGCTTAACAGAAACTCGAGATGGAAAAGAGACCTAAATATGAAATCATCAAAACTACAAAATCCTAGAAGAAACTTTGGAGGAAATCTCGGAGGCAATGAGTCAAAAAAACCACATTAGGATATTGGACCTCGGGCCCAGTAGAATGACCTAGGAGCTAAAATCCTCGCCTTGAATGCGCCAGGATCCCATATGGGCACAGGTTCTAATCCTGGAAGCTCTGTTTCCCCTCAAGCTCCTTGCTTGTGGCCTGGGATAGCAGTCGAGGATGGCCCAAAGCCTTGCAACCCTGTACCCGCATGGGAGACCTGGAGGAAGTTCCTGGCTCCTGGCTTTGGATCAGCTCAGATCCAGCCATTGAGATCACTTGGGGAGTAAAGCGTCGGAAGGAAGATCTTCCTCTCTGTCTCCTCCTCTCTATATCTGACTTTCCAGTGAAAATAAATAACTCTAAAAAAAAAGATATTGAACGTCACCAAAATGAATAAATCCTGCTCTTTGAAAGGAATGGTCCAGAGAATGGAAGACTAGGCACAGGCTGGCAGAAACCATTGTGAAATCAAGCATCTGTAGATAAATTGTGTCCAGAATAAGGAAAGAAGTGTTGCAGGCCAGCAAGAAGAAAACAGAACAATCCAGAGACAGGTGGAGCAGACACTGCACCCAGCAGTTAAGACACTGCTTGACTTGCCCGGGTCCAGTAGCAGCTCACCTTGATTCACAGCTTGCCTCTGTTCCTGATTCCAGCTTCTTGCTTCAATATGCACCCTGGGAAACGCTGCACCCTGGGAGACCTGTGTGGAACTTTTGGCTCCTGGGTACCCAGAGAGTGGACCATCACATGGAGCTCTCTGTCTTGGCTCTGCATCTCCACTTCTCGAACAAAATAAATGAAGAAAATAAAAATGTACAGACAGGTGGAATATCTGAAGATACTACAAAACACACCAAACTGAATACTGCCTCATCTCCTTATCTGGCAAGGAGTTCCCCAGAGACAAGGAAACACAAGCATAGGTGGCAAGTCATCACGTGACAGGATAACCAATAGTCACCAGGAAAATGGAGATTAAGGTCACAGTGAGATATCAGGTCACACCTAATAGAATGACTTAACTTGGAAAGCTGGACTGCACCAAGTGTTGGTGATGAGGTGAGAAAGGGGCCCTTGTTACACAGTTCTGGTAGGACTGCCGAATCATGCACTTACTTTGGAAGACAGGCTGGCAGTTTCTTGCACAGTAAAACATACACCTATATCTAAAGAAAACAATGAATATGTCCATTTAAAGAATTGCCTCTCTAGCTACATCAGCTAAAAACTGGAAACAATTCACACGTGTAACAGAATGCAAATAGAGAAACCGACCCTGAGCAATGAAAAACAAGTTGTTGATAGTGTATTGCAACACAGATACATCTCAAATTAATTATATAAAATGAATAAGTTGGGCAAGCATACACATGTTTAAAGTCTTAGAAAATACAAACTAAGGGAGGGTAAAAACAGGATTGCCAAGGGGTGGAAGGAAATGTCTACAAAATTCTTTATTTATACATTTGTTTGTAAAATAAAGTGAAGGGGAGATAGAGAAAAACATTTCCATCCACTGGTTTACTCCCCAGGTGCTAGAACAGCATCAATTTGAGACAGAATGTTGAAGTCAGGAGCTCCTCCATCAACACGGATGGCAGGAACTCAATTATTTGAGTTATCACCACTGTCTCGCAGTGTCCACATAAACAGGCAGCTGGAGTCACCAGCAAGCAAAAAAAGATTGACTTTTAGTTATGGGCAGAAGATTTTTGCAGTTTTCTTCCCTTTTTTAAAAAAACAAGATTTATTTTTTATCAGAAAAGTAGATTTAGAGAGGAGAAAAAAAAGAAAGATCTTTCATCCATTGGTTCACTCCCCAAATTGCTGCAATGGCCAGAACTGAGCTGATCTAAAGCTAGGAGCCAAGAACTTTTTCCAGATCTCCAATTTGGGTGCAGGGTCTATCCTCTACTGTTTTATCAGGCCACAAATAGGGAGATGGAAGGGAAGTTGAGCAGCCAGGATATGAACTGATGCCCATATGGAATTCCAGTACTTGCAAGGTGAGGATTTAGCTCCTAAGCCATTCACTGGACCCGGAATTTTGGGTTAACTGACAGTTGGAAAGCAGTCTGGAGGCTCTGCACTCAACCCTCCTGCCTTCTGTGCACTGTTCAGGTTAACTGACAGTGTAGAAACGGTTCTGGGGACCCCCAGGCACCCCGCCCCTCCTGTCTCCCACCACAGTACTTAGTTAACTAACTGCATGGAAACTTTGGGCTTCAACAACATCTACTTCTTGATATAGCTGGACCAGAGGCCACTACCTCCCAACAAAGAACTGACTGAGGTGCTAACGCAAAATGCCTCATTGGATCATTTTCTTCTTCCTTTCTTCTTAATTTCTTTCTTTCTTTCTTTCTTTCTTTCTTTCTTTCTTTCTTTCTTTCTTTCTTTCTTTTCTTTCTTTCTTTCTTTCTTTTCTCTCTCTCTCTTTGATTCCCTTTCTTTTGTTTTCAGGTTATGGATGATTTTTTCTTTCTAACAATTTTTATTAATATAAGTAAGACAGAATTCATGTATTTTAAATGTACAATTCTAGAAAGACAACCATTTGGGTCTATCAATGCTAAATCTTCAGCTTGCAAGTTCCAGCATCCTATATGGGTGCCTGTTTGTGTCTTGCTGTTCCACTTCCAATCCAGTTCCCTGCTTATGGCCTGGGAAAGCCAAAGAGAATGGATCAAAGTGTTGGGACCTTGCACCCACCTTGGAGACCCAGAAGACACTCCTGACGGTAGGTTGGCTCAGTTGCAGCTGTTGCGGTCATTTGGGTAATGAACAAGCTGATGGAAGATCTTTGTCTCTCTCTCTCCTCTTAATAAATCTGCCTTTTCAATAAAAATAAATGAATCCTTACAAATAGAATCCCTCAAAGTAGAGCAATCATAACCAGGAGGTAGAAATTGTCTTCAAAGCTTCAACCACAAACAGTCAAGTTTAATGATACTGGAAAGGCTAATATGTTGCGACCAGGCCATTTGAGAAGTGATCCAGCAGGTGGAAGATCACACTCTTCCACTTCTTTTTGTAACTCTGTCTTTTAAATATAAATAAGTAAATAAATATTCAAAAAGAGGAAAGGCTCTATTCAGCAAATGAAAACAATTCTTGCAAGCATGCACGCCTCTTTTGAAGCACCTTGAAACATAGAACAAACATTAGTAGGCTTTAAGGTTGTCCATCAACTGCTTCATTCCCTAAATGACTGCATTGGCTAAAGCTGGGCCGATCTGAGGCCAAGAGCCAGGAGCTTCTTCTGAGTCTCTCCATGTGAGTGCAAAGCCTTGAACCATCTCCTACTGCTTTCCAAAACCATAAACAAAGCTGGATCTGAAGTGGAGCAGGCAGGTAATATACTGACACCCATGTGAGATGCTGGCACAGCAGAAAGAGGTCAGTTCTCTGGGTCCAAGTATACCCACTTTTACATAACATAATACTGAATGTTTTAGTCTGAGCAACTAGGCAAGAGAAAGAAATAAAGATCACCTAAACTGAAGAGAGAGAAGTCAAATTGTTGCTTTTGTGGCGAACATGGTCTTCAGAAAACTCAAAAGTCTCCAGCAAAAACTATTACAATAAGTTAATCAGGGGCCCGGCGGCGTGGCCTAGCAGCTAAAGTCCTCGCCTTGAACGCCCCGGGATCCCATATGGGCGTCGGTTCTAATCCCAGCAGCTCCACTTCCCATCCAGCTCCCTACTTGTGGCCTGGGAAGGCAGTGTAGGATGGCCCAATGCATTGGGACCCTGCACCTGCGTGGGAGACCCGGAAGAGGTTCCAGGTTCCCGGCCTCAGATCGGCGCACACCAGCCATTGCGGCTCACTTGGGGAGTGAATCATTGGATGGAAGATCTTCCTCTCTGTCTCTCCTCTCTGTATATCTGACTTTGTAATAAAATAAATAAATCTTAAAAAAAAGAATAAGTTAATCAACAGAATTATAAAATACAAAGTCATTAATGGCAAAGTATGTGAAAAAGAGATAAAATAATATCATTTCCAATAGATTCTGGAAAACAAAAGTCAAAAAGGCTAGGGATAACTTAACCCAAGAGATGAAAGACATCCTGTCTTCATGGATCAAAGAATCATTACAATATCAATACTATCTAAAGAAATGTATAGATTTAATAGAATATCTGTTAAAACAGCAGTGCCAGTTTTCACAGAAACAGAGAAAATACTACTACAATATTTGTGGAATCACAAAAGACCCCCAGTAGCCAAAGTCTCGATCCCAAAGAACAATGAAAGGAGCATTAGAATTGATTTTAACATATAGTTCAAAGCTCCAGAAATTAGGGCGGTGTGGCATAGGCATGCAAATAGACAGATGAATAGAACAGAACAGAGAGCCTCCTGTGGAATCGGCCCCTGTCCACAGCCAGCTGATCTTTGACCAAGGTGCTAAGGCACGTGTTGGAGAAAGTCTTTCCAATAAAAGGTCCTGGGAAAACTGGCTTTCCACAGGCAGAAGAAGCTAAGTTAGACTGAGAGCTCTTAACACCCACAAAACAAACAAACAAGCAAAAACACCAAACAAAAACACCAAACACATATGGATTAGATATCTAAATGTAAGACCTGAAACAAAACATGGAAGACACAGGACCATGCTATGGGCCAGAATTTTTTTAAAAAAAAGATTATTTATTTTTCCTGGAAAGTCATATTTGCAGAGAAACGTCCACTGGTTCACTCCCCAAGTGGCTGCAATGGCCAGAACTGCGCCAATCTGAAGCCAGAAGTCAGGAGCTTCTTCCTGTTCTCCCACATGGTCACAGGGTCCCAAGGCTTTGAGTCATCCTCGATTGCTTTCCCAGGCCACAAGCAGGGAGCTGGATGGGAAACTGAGCAGCTGGGACATGAAACAGTGCCCATATGGGATCTTGGCATATGCAAGGCGAGGACTTTAGCCACTAGGCTACTGAGCCAAGCCTAGCAAGAGTTTTGAGTGAGACACTTAAGAGAAAAAGAGGAAAAAGGAGACAAATGGCATTTCACTAGGCTAAAGTGACTCTGCACATCAAAGGCAATAATCAACACAATGAAAAAACAACATGCAGAAAGGAAGAAAATATGTGCAAATTATACATCTAAAAAGAGTCAAGGAATTCGAACAACTCAACAGCAAAAAAGCAAACCAAACTTAACTAACCAAATGAGAAAATAGACAGTAAATTTATAGAAATATTTTTTAAGAAGACATACAAATAGGTATATGAAAACGTCTGCCAATTCATCCTGAAATGGCCACAATGGCCAGGGCTGGGCCAGGTTAGCAACAGGAGCCAGGAACTCCACCCAGGTCTCCCATGTGCGGGGCAAGAACCTGAGCACTTGGGCATCTTCTGCTGCCTTTCCAAGCTGACCAGCAGGAAGCTGGAATGGAGACAGAGCAGACGGAACTCAAACTAACACTCTGTCTCGAGTTGTGGCTTAAGCCATTGAGCCACAATGCAGGCCCCAATTTGTGCGACTTGAAAGAGATGGCAGAAATAAAGCAGGGAAGAGCCTGGGATTGTGGACAGGCATGGGTTTGCATTGTCTGGCCCAGCCTCTAGAGCTGTCCCCTGGACTTGAGGAGGCTGTCATTAGCTGCTCAATGAGTTTACCTTCTTGATCTGTTAAGCCATTTCTTCAGGCTCAACCATAAGAGCAATTATTATGTGGTCAGAGGAAAGAGAAGAGGAGCCAATCTTGACTTGGAATATCAAAAACAAGGTCAGAGCCTACTGCTTTTATCTCCAAATCTCCTTCCTAGGCCACGCTGGGTAGTGTCCTGCTGGATAGTGTCCGTTTGCACCTGCACGGATGATCAGCCAGAGCTCTGCCTCCCAGGGCACCTTGGGGTGGAGATGGTGTTGGTTGACATAACTGGGCAGAGGGGATTTCACTGGCACCTTTTAGGGTGAGGCCAGAGGTGATGCTCACCCTCCTGCAGAACACAGGCAACCTCACACAGCACAGATCCCCCTGGCTCAAGGTGTTCACAGTGCTGCAGCTGAGGGGCCCTGGTCTGGGTCCAGTCTCCACGCAGCAGCTAAGGCATCAGTTCTGTGCTCTCTCGCACCTTCTGGCTCTCTAGGTTTACGTCAACACCTTCCCATGATTTGCACACAAGGACCGCTACTGCCTCTGACTTCATCCCCCACCACTGCTCTCTGGCTTACTCTGCCACAGCCTCCAGCACTTCCTGCTGGTCTCCACACCTACCAGGCCTGCCCCAACCTCTATACTTCCCCTAGAAAGTCACCTGCCTGTCTTCCTGGCTTCAGCCTCACTCTGTCTTCTCCAACAGCCTCCCTGACCACCTTCCTCATCTCCATCGGAGGTCGGTCTAATTTCCATCACCTCACTCTCCTCTTTAACATGTAAACACCTCTATTGTTTCACTCCGGTGTGACAGCTGTGTCCTAGCAAACAGCAGACACTTGGTACAGTGTCCCAGCTCGTCTGCAGGTAAGATGTTCCCAAGTCCCCCTGGATTCCTCAAACACAGGTAGTGCTGAAGCCTACATACTGTGTATTTTGCCATAAACGCATTCCCCATCACAGTTTATTTACAAATTAGGCACACTTAGAGGTTCATGCCTGAAGCTGTCGCCATTAATCTGCTTACAATGCTGTCCTCTGCCAACGTGTCTGTGAAAGCAGCAGCAGATTGTGGGCGACTGCCCCAGGCCCCTGCCCCGCTGCTTGGAGGGTGTGGCCTAAGCCTAACCTTCCCCTTGGTCCAAAGCACAGCTTTCAACCTACACGTGGAGTGTGACCTCCAACATGGCTACAAGGTCAAGGGGAGTACACATGGAACAAGACCAGAAGATCTAGGGAAATAGACTTGTTTTATTTTTATTTTTTTTTTTTTGAGTATAAAAAACATATAATTTTATTTATTTTTTTATCTATTTTATTGTATTGTTGTTGACAATCTTTACATAGTTAATTACAGTTAAAGAAAGAAAAAGGAAAAAAAAGGTTCAGGGGGATAGGAAAGTGGACAGTACTATTATGTCCATATTGTTTCCATCATGTATCTGAGGTAAAGGGGGATATTGAGGGAGAAGCCCCACCCGGTTTCCTGCCCACCCCGAGTCCCGGATGTGGGGCATGCGCTGAGATATGTGCTCGAGTGGTGTTAATAGTTCTCTGGTTATGAATCGCTGCCAGTTTCGCTTGATGAGGTCGTCCACTGATTGATATGGTCCATTATAAAGTCTCCGTTTGCCCCATTTTTCGCTGCCAACATATAGCTGAGATGAATGATTGATCTGCTCTGTCTTCTGTCTTTTCTTGATTAGAGTTCTGAGTCCAGCAGTTCGATTGGGGAGATCTCCAAAGAAACTTTGAGGTATTCCCAGACTAGTTTCTTGTATGTTCTAGCAAGCACAGGGCCCGGCACAGTCCATCACCCCGATCAGCTGGTGGTTTCAATTGCTGGGTTGGTTCTGTTTTCGGTCCCGAGTTCCACTGGAACCAATGGGTGTTGCAGTCCAGTCTGGTTCTGCCCTTACATCAACCAGTGGGAGCTGCAGCCTAGTCGGGGCGACCCACAATAACCCCCACCAGGCCCGCCCCCTACCCTGGTTTGCCAGTATGTGTAGCAGAAGACCAGTCTGTCCCCCATCCCATTTGGCTCTTGTACTTGTCAATGGGTATTAAAGCTTAGTTCTATCTAACCCACTCAACCATCCAGCCCTCACGGGTGTTGTTGAGTGCCTCTCTATCTAGCCATCCCAGCTCCCATCCTAGTTTTCATGCCCTCCCGTGGGAATAGTGACCCAAGAAGGGGGAACCCACTTTTCCCTCCCAGGTCTCTCTGTCCCGGTTTATGCACTCTTTATGTGGTTCTGTGATTTGACTTGACAGAATTAGTCCCCAGTGCTAGCTTCTGCGGCTATGCCCATACATCCCTCACCCACTCTAATTTATGCTTGCACCAGCAGGAATAATCAGCCCAGCCTGGCTTTTCCCTGATCTAGTCCACATGCAGCGCACAGGTGATGTAGCCTTGCTTAGTCTGGTCTGTCTCTATCCCAGCCCACGCTCTCCAGTGGGAGTAGCTGTCCAGCGAGGGGACCAGCCCCTTAATCCCCCTGCCAGTTCTGCCCCTCCCTTCCTGGATCTCACGTGTGCTGGTTGGGTGCTGCACTCATATCCAGTACAGGCAACCATGACCTGGCATCCCATAATGTGTACTTGTTTTGTCGTGACCAAACCCGGCTCATCCCACACTCTGTTCTGGTGATCGGATTTGCCAGTGGGTGACATGAACTGATTCAGTCTGGTCTGCTCCTGACCCATGCTGAATGTGTGCCAGTGGGAAACTTTCCATGGCTTATTCTGGGCTGTTTCCTATCATGCTTCTTGCACTAACCTGCAGGGACTGTGTCCTGCCAGAGGAGTTGCCCAGGCTCCTCCATCAGAACCCCTCCCAATGCCAGATTTTGCGCATGCCAGGGGGTCCTTGAGCCAACCCTACCCAGTTCACCTCCTGTCCTAGCAGGAACAGTGGCTATTCCTGGCTGGCTTTCACCCCATTCTGGTTCTTGTTGTTGGATGTTTCAGCCCGCCCATGGCTCGTCCATACCCACATACAGCTCACGCATGGCTCAAGAGGGGAGTGAGACCCAGCCTAATCATTCCCACATCTACCCTCTTGTTCTCCATGACACCAGATGGTGTTGGGATCTGAACTGGCCTGGTGCATCCAATCCCAGCCCACACTAGTGCCTCGGGTGACTACAACTGTTTCCTAGATAGAATGCAGCCCCCATTCCAGCACACGCACCCCTTGGTGGGAACCTCAACCCAGTTAAGGTGTCCCCACGCCTCCCCAACTGGGCCTGTTCCTAGCCGTAGATCATGTGCCTGCCAGTGGTTGCTCTGACTCAGCTTATCTCAGTTCCTCCCTTGTCCTGGCCTCTGCCTTAGACAGTGTGACTTAGCGTCCTTGACTCAAGTAGCTACCTAAGCAGCGATTCAGACAACCAATACCCCAGAGCTCCCTGGCCGGGTGGCCAGCAGGCAGAGCCTAGCACCACATGGTGCACTGGCTGCATAGCCAATTACAGTGTCTTTGGTGGGCGAGGGGTCTGGGAAGGCTTCCTCTTGCCCTCCCCTTTCTTACCCTTTAAAGTCTGTAACATGTGCATAATAAAGCAGCTTGCCTCCAGTAGTTCCTGTGGCAGAAGGCCACCATCTGCCTCACCCTCGGTGACCTCGGGGCCTGCTGGCACACACAGCAGTCAGTTTCTTCAATTGTTTACAGATTTATTTCATGTATTTGAAAGGCAGAGTTGCAGAGAGGGGAATTGAGAGATATCTTTCATCTGCTGGTTCATTGCCCCAAAGGCTGCCATGATCAGAACTGGACCAGGCTGAATCCAGGATCCAGGGGCTTCTTCTGGATATGCTACATGGGTGTAGTGGCCCAAGGACTTGGGCTACCTTCTGCTGCTTTCCAAGGTGTGTTACAGGGAGCTGGACTGGAAGTGAAGCAGCACCGGTGCTCATGTGGGTACTGGCGCCACAGGCTGTGGCTTAACCTGTTGTCAGTGTCAGCCCCATCAGCTGTCATTTTTAAGGCCATTCTGAAAGGCATTTGGCGTTTGCTGTCAGGCAGAAGTTCTCAGCCATTGCAAGCATTATTGAAATCTACAGACAAAATAACTAGTTAATTTTCAGTTTTCTGTAGAAAAGACATGACATTATAAGATAACTTAAATGGATCCCATGCTATAATTTATGCAAAGGCTTAGCTTTGCACAGTGCTAAACCACTGTTTCTAGGTCCCTTATCTCGGGTCCCTAGGAAGGACAGAACCCTTAAAAGCTGAGGATTCTGTGGGACACAGAGTTGAAGCCCTGGGTAATTTCCTTATCCTCATTCATTTGTTGCCCATTAGGAAAGTATTTGGCTCCAAGGATCAGAAAATCCATGCCCCAAGGGCTGACACTCAACAGATACTGATAACTGACCTCAGTGAGAAGGGTGGCTGCCAGATTTGCAACAATGTTAGATTCCCTGACCACCAGGGAAAGAATAACACGGCCAAATATATGACAAGAATGTAGATGGCCTTTATTTCAAGGAACCACGGTCATGGGTTTCCCTTCCCCTGCAGCAGAAAGACGATATGAGTGAGTGGGATGCAGAGGAAGAAGAGAGCTGAAGAGAGGGGGAAGGGAACTTTTGCAACTCTCCTTGAATGGAAGCCGAAAGGGGGTGGGTCACCGCAGTCGTTATTGGTAGGGAAATATGGCTTTGTGCCTCTCATTAGTGCAGTAGTGGTTTCACAGCCTGAAGGGCCCGCCAGAATTCCGCCATCTGTGCAGGGTCTGGTTGGAGGTAAACTCCACCCTCCTCTGGTTACCGAGGTAACCATCAGTGAGAAGTTTGAGATCTTGCACAAGGACCCAGCTTGTACTGCACTCTCCCTTCTCTAGCCCTCATGTTGGCCGCCTTGTTGCAGACTGATGGCTAAAAGGAGTCCAGGCTTCCACTCTTGCCCAGGTCTGAGCTCTGCGCAATGTGGTCAAGTAGCTCTTCTAATCAAAAGGTAAGTCTCGTCTCTCTGGCATCATTTGCTTTGTGCAGCAGGAAGTGATGACCGATCCCAAATGCAGGGGCTCAGACCCTTGAACCCATATGTGTTTCCACTCTGATTTTGGAAACTGCTTACACCGTGGAAACAGATGAGGGTGGTCCAGTCACTCTCTGCTGTACCATCTGTTGGACTGCCAAACAGCAGAGGGCAGCAGCCCTGGTGAATCCCAGCTGACCGCAGATGCACGTATGAGCTCAGTCACAGCAGCATGAACACCCAACTCACACAGGGACTCAAGAATAACATAAGTGGTTGCAGTAAACTACCAGATTTTGACATTGGTTAAGCAGGAATGGATTACTCATACCCACCTCTTAGTTGCAATGTGGTTACCTTAGTTCCAGGAGAGAAGAGGAAGAAAGATTCCATCTTGCATCTCTCCCTTGTACAAGAAAGCAGAGCTTTCTGATCTCAGACAAGTAACTTTCCTCCTAGCACAATATGATCTCCATTTGTGAAGCAGGAGACATCAGATGCCTTGTGGGTGTTTGGTGCAAACCAAGGCATGTCAAAGTCACTACACTGCGTTTTATATGGTTACCAGGCATGATTATTGTCATCCCAAGCAGAGAATCTGTGTATTTGTTTGTTTCTGGCCCATGAAAGTGCACCATGACTTGTGTGAACAGAGCTGTTGGTGTCAGCTCTTGCCACAATCATGCTTCAGAACTTCTGGCAGTAAGCACTAACTCCTAGGCTGGCAGGTCTGCAGTTGTCTGAGGTCCGGCTGCTCCAGGCTAACATGGGCACAATGACCCCACTTCGCACTGTGGGCTGGCAGCCTTGGTCTTCCACACATGTCTTCGTTCATGATGAACATTTCAAGGTCATGGAGGAAACACAAGCGTGAACCCATTTCCGTAAGACACCCAAAACGTTTGCTGCACCACAGATGCAAATGTGCTGCTGGACAAAGCACTTGGTTTACATTGAATGTGGTGGGAGGAACTGAGTCACGTGGTGGAGAGGGTGGGTGTCAGCAGGTGAGATAATGGCACGATACGCTAGAACCCACCAGGGTTTGCTTGTAGTAGCTGCCATTTCCCAAGATATCAAAGACATGAAGAGGTTTGTGGGTTGCAGTTTGAAAATGAACATGGGAAACTTTTTATTTTAAAGATTTATTTAGTTTTATTACCAAGTCAGATACACAGAGAGGAGGAGAGACAGAGAGGAAGATCTTCCATCCAATGATTCACTCCCCAAGTGAGCGCCATGGCCGGTGCTGCGCCCATCCAAAGCCAGGAGGCAGGAACTTCCTCCAGGTCTCCCATGCAGATGCAGGCTCCCAAAGCACTGGGCCATCCTCGACTGCATTCCCAGGCCACAAACAGGCAGCTGGATGGGAAGTGGAGCCACCGGAATTAGAACCGGTGCCCATATGGGATCCCGGCATGTTCAAGGAGGGGACCTTAGCCACTAGGCTACGCTGCCGGGCCCAAATGGGAAGCTTTTTAAGGAAAACACATGAGGCTTCCTTTTGCATCAAAAAGCCAACATTGCTGCCTCACCCAAACAGAAAGCTGGTGCAGAATCAGAGGGATCTGATCTCAAATCCCAGGGCAGGTGGCGATTTGATGAAATTCCCAAGGGTGGGCTTGAGTGTCATGCCTCAGGGGATCTAAAGCCTGGCACTGCTCCTGGCACAAAGGGCTAAGTAAAATGTCTTGTATTCATTTATGGTATGACTGATTTGGCTGTTTTTTACCCACAACTAGATAAATTGGTGTCAGTTCACTTGGAACAGGATTTCTTTCTTTTTAAAAAGATTTACTTATTTGAAAGGCACAGTGACAAAAGCGCACTCCACACACACAGAAGCACAGAGAGCTTCCACATTCTGGTCCACTCTTTAAATGCCCACCGGAACAGCCAGGGTTGGGGCAAGCCAAAGCCAGGAGCCAGGGACTCCATCTGGGTCTCCATGCGGGTGGCAGGCTGAGTCTCTCTCTGTGCCAGGTGCACAGCACACATTACATAAATACACACGTATTTCACACATCACACACATAACATATCCATCACAGGCACTCGACATGCATTACACACAATACACACATTATACACACCAACACGCACATTACACACAGCATGCATCACAGACACACAGCACACAATACACATAATACACACACCATGTACACTGACATCCACATATTACACATTCATCAAAGCACTCAACATGCATTGTATATAATACACACAGTATGCACACCAACACACACATCACACATTGTTCATCGCAGGCACACAGCACACATCACACATCATACACACAAGTACGCTGAAACATACATCATGTACACTGAAACACATTACATCATAAGCACAACACACATCCTATGTATCTGCTTATACACATGTACACCACAGACAACATGTACTTGCATGATACACACAATATACTCATATCCACTGTCACATGCATTGAGGCTCAACACACCCACATGACACACAGCAATACCATACCCACTTCATACCCACTTCACACATATCATGTATATATCACCAACGCATGTGTACAACATATGTAACCTGTACTTGCAATGCACACAACACCCACATACACTACACACTCAAGTACATGTTCCACACCCTTATCACACACCACACATTCCCTCTCACTCATGTATACAGCACACATACGCAGTGTCACATACTCATGTCACATATGCCACACTCCTTTGCTCTCTCACACATAGCTACATCATGTCTCACACAAACACTGTGTCACACACGCACCCCTGCAGCCTCGGGTCTGCTGCCTTGTCTTCTGTGTGTGACTCCCAGCAGTGAGCCCAGTGCTGGCAACAGGCTGAAGGAGCAGCTGGGCCTTCAGACAGACAGCACAGAGTGGTGATGTGTGCACCTGTCCAGCCACTAGTTGGCCTCTGTTACTGACATCACCTAGGTGCAGGCTCTGCTCTGGGGCCCTGGTGCTGCATGGAGTGAGTGACCGCTTGCCCTCTGAGTGGAGGCGCCAGTACCCCAGGCCTGTCCCTGCAGGATGAGTCAGTGTGAACAGCATGGCAGGCAGCTGCCTCTCTTTTTCCTGGTCCCAAGTCTGCCTTTTCATGGGCCAGAGAGTGGGCACCTTCTTTGTTGCCGGTCCAAGCCCCTTGAAGGCTCACTGATCCAGGCCAGGGGATGCTGCTGGAGTCATGGGACAGTAGGGCTGAGAGGGCCATGCGGTGGGGTGGCAGGTCACATGCCTGGGAGCCCACTTTAAGGGATACAGGTACACAGGGGTTGTTCCCAGGCCAGCTTGCAGACCTCACACAATGCTAGCAGGATGACAACAGTGTACCCCATCTTCAGCTGAAGACGTTGAGGCTAAGGGAGGGCAAGTGGCTTCCTCAGGTCACGTGGACAGCATGCGGATTCTCGCCTGCTCTACACAATGTAAAGGCGCTAGCAGAGCCAAGTGAAGTTTCTAGAGGTTCTTCTCTTTGTGTGAGACTCAGGTGTGAGACAGAGGTGGATGTGAGCCAGGCAGTGAGGTGTCATGGGACAGGCATCCATCAGAACGGATGGGCACCTTATTGGACACATGTGGGGGGGAGTGCCCAGAATGCAGACTGGGTGAGCAAGGTTACAGCTTCATGGTGAGCTTTTATACAGCAAGGTGAGCTTTATGGAGAAATGGAGAGAATACTCTTGCTAGGCCAGTTGGATGTCTCAGCAAGGAGTTGAGAGAGAGAGAGAGAGAGAGAGAGAGAGAGAGAGAGAGAGAGAATGTTGCAGGGTGCGAGCGAGATCACACTGAAGAGTCTGAAGAGTCTTAAAGTCTTTTTATAAGTGTTTATGCAGTATTCTGCTTGCTAATAGAATAAGGCTTAACATAAGTGCAACCATTTTAAGAATAGCCATCATGTTAGATATAAGTTTCTGTTTCTCCGAAATGAAGTAAGTAATATAAGAATGAGGAAAGTATTAGTTGTAGTTTTGAAATAGGCCGTTAGAGTAAAATTAGCCAATAGCAGAAAAAGGTCAAGTTGTTTGTGTAAGTTTATGGTATGTGGTTTTGAGACAATAAAAACCCTGGAGAAATGTTGTTCAGAGCAGCAGCAGCTACCAGGAGTACTGGGGCGTTGCTGCCCATTCGCGAATGTAATAAACCTCTTGCTGTTGCATCCTTCGGCTGGTGTGTGCTGCTTCACCGAGCGACCTCACGTCCCATTCAGAAGGCCAGGACAAGGAATTTGGCCTCGGTCTTAACATTTGGTGCGTTGGCCGGGAACTTCGTGATCGTCCTCGGTGACCAGCTAAGCCACGAAGGGAGGTGAGATTGGCTGGCTTTTAATGTCTGTTCGTGTGCTTCGTACAGTCTCATTTCATTGTTGTGTTCATGTGACTCGTAAAGTCTCATTGTTTTGTTTTTGGGTCGCGACGTTTTCCTGTGTACTGGAGGATGCTCCAGTGATCTGAATCTGAAGGTGGAGGACGCTCCACCGCTCGGGAGACGGGACTAAGTGGTCTTCGTCTCGAATCTGGGGTAGACGTGGAATCCTACCTGGGCAGACGTGGAATCCTGCCCAGAAATCTGGATCGGGCCCTGAGAAGTTATTGTCTAGCACGCAGTCTGTTGTTTCTGTCTGTCTGTGTTTTCGTGTTGATTCTGTGGTGCTTGTAAAAGCCAGTCTACCCCCTCCCCCCGTCTGTATGTGAGAGTGACCAAGCCTCAACATCTGTATGTCTGGTTGAGACTGATCACGTCTCTGGGGGGGCCGAAGCCATCTGATGTGTTTCTTCTGTTGTGGAAAGAACTCTGGGGACGCGTCTGGTTGTGTGTTTTGTTAATTGTCTTTTTGAGTGTTATTGTGACGATGACAATGGGACAGACTGTGACGGCACCCCTTAATTTGACTTTTAACCATTGGACTGAAGTTAAGGGCTCATAATCTCTTCCTCCAGGTTTAAGAAAATCTTGGCACACTGTCCGCTCTGCAGAATGGCCCACTTTCAACGGGGGCTGGCCGAAAGAAGACTTGTTTGTTAAACTCAATTGGACATTTAAGTTCCTCAAAACTTTAAACTAAGCCTTCTGGCTTTGGGATGTCCAGCAGGATCCCTGGACCTCTCAAAGATAGAAGAGAAATTTAGACGATTTAATTATAATGTGACAGTATTATACAATTGTGCCAAGTTTGTTGCTTCATATGTTCTATTAAAGTAAATGAGTATTTGTGAGGTTACAACATGTGCGGAATCGAGGTTTTTCTGTATTATTGCAACTGACTTCAGTGATGAGCTCTCAGTATTCTGCAATGTTCTCTGCTGCTTTTGTTGTTTTTTGGTCTTGAAGTTTTAACTATCTACTGGTTTATAGTGCCATCCTAGCCCTGATCAGATCTGGCCTAACTGTTTACACCTAGAGTGGTGCTTGCTAAAGTTCCAAAAGCCGCTAATGCATATACTGGTGGTTATGTCTATTGGTCAAGTTGTCCTAATTATGAAGCTGTACCAAGTTGTGGGATTTTTTCTGTTCTAATTTGCAAAAAACATCTTTTCTGATTCTTTGCCTTACAGGAAGACAACAAATTCTTAAAGGATGTGTGGTAAAATTGTGTACATTTTCTAAGTATTTAACCTTTAAAGCAATAGAATTGAAATTGAACTTTGATCCCTTGTCAGAGAACAGCATTTTAAACTATTTTCATCTTATTTATGACTAACCTGCTAACTAAGTTCAGTAAATTCTTAGGCAACCTCCTAAGACAACAACCAAGACTGGAATTCTAAAACAGAAAATAAGAAGCTGCTCCAGGCCCTTGGAAAGGGAAGGGCATGCTTGGAGCCTGGCCTTTGTCCTTGCCATTAGGATTCTTAAAAATGGAAAAGTTCCCAAATTAGCTGGAAAGAGGTAATTGCTTCTGGTGTCTAAGTGGGTTCGCATTTTAAAATGTTTTCATAGATTGGCCATATATGAAAGAATTGAAGATTGCCTGAAGCAATTGTGTTTAAAATTTAACCTGTTTTTATTTAGAAAATGTTTTGGTTTGGAGTTTTAAATGTTCCAGAATGTAAATCCAAAGAATTGGCAGATGAAGTCTGAAAATGTGTTCTTGGTAAAAAGGTTATAGTAAAAAAAATATTAAAAAGAACATCACATCACTGTTAAAATATTTTGTCCTACAGGGGTATGGCTATTATAAAATGCAAAGGGACAGGCAAAGCAAAATACCTAAAGGTTTAAGCATGTTAAGAAAAAGGTACAAATCAAGAAATTTCAGATATTAATCTGGCTATAATTTTTAAGATATTGCCATAGCATTGTTTATGTATTTAACATTAATGTCTAATAAATGCTGATATTTAAATCTGTTTGCAAAATGCCTGTGAAGTGCACATCTGTGCACTTGGGGTATCTGTGCTCCTGAATATTTGACAATAAAAGTTTCGAGTTTAGAGGATTGTTAATGAAAACAAATTGGTAACTTTGTCAATTGTCTATCCAGCCTCATTTCAATAAGCTCTGTTGCTATTCCAACCTTTGAATTTGTTTAATTCTTAATGCATTAATTCCTGTGTTTAAGGTTATATCTGCCTTTGGTGATTGACCAAAGAAATGCACATTTTGTGTCTCAGTAAGGTAACTTAATTGTCGTTGTTAAATTCTCATGGTTTAAAAGAGCTGCATTTTTAAGAAATATTTGTGTGGTCATTTTATAGGTGATTAAAAATCTAATCTGTTACTGTTTGAATCTTAGAATTCCTAAATGGACCCCTATGAGTCTCAAAATCATAAGAATATTTGTCAAAGATTATATCTGTGGTTGATAGACATAATTGTGTAAAAAAGTTTGGTTATAAAAATGACTTGTAAAAGCCTTGTCAGTGAAGAGCCAAGATTAGTTGCAATCCTGTCAGAAAGGCTCCAGAAATGGTTAAAATTCCTCAAGCCTTCCCTCCTGATGTCTAAGTGACCATCTGGTTGTGGTGTTGTCATAATGGTTAGGCCCCTAGGTCTAAAAAGTGCAAGAGTGTGCAAAATTCTACAGGTGCACAGCTGGTTTCACAGTGCTATCTAAATGTGACAAGCTATGTCATCTATTTTAATTTACTTATAAATAGAAATGCTCATAAATGAAAATTGTTAAGCTAAATCCTTTTGAAAATAATGTGTGGATGCATAATTAAGCTCTTGGAGAGTCATGTCTGTTTCTGTTTTCTCAGGACCTATGAAGTCTGTTCAGTTATATAGTTCTGCATACATTCAAATGGACTTACTGCTAAGGGCACAGTTTCAAAACACCATAGGATGCCAAATCCTCATGAACTAGGTGGTAAAATGTATGGCTATGATAACTCGGATGTCAGGTAATGTTAAAATGATCCAACATGGGAAACGGTTCTTACAGCAGACTCATAGACTGACTAACTTGAGTAGCACTCAGTGGTCTCAGAATCAGCCCAAAGGCATTCTGGTCTGACAGAAGAGCCAGCAAGAGAGCAAACATATCAGGTGTGGAATGCCAGGACACTGCTGCAAAGAGTGTCCCTTCATGAAGGACCTCTGTGGTGCATACCCCTGTGCAAAGAAGCAGCCATCGAAGATGGTTGTGCTCTTCTCTCAATGGAGGAGAGAACTTCCACTTTGTGTGTGGCCTTGTCTAATGCCTCGTGGGGTTGTTGTGGACTCAAGAAGCTTCCACAGCCTAAGCATCATGTGTCAGGAGCCTCAGGTGATCACTGACATCACACATAAGAGTGCTAATTTATTAAATTCATTAGAGTCACTGTGTACTGACTTCCCATGCAGGACCTGTAACTTCAGAGTTATACTAGAAAAATATATTATTAATATTCATAGATTTCTCTAAGTAGTGTCTTGTGGATCTAAAAAGCCTTATTAACAAGAAGAGCTTGAAATACAGTGGCTACCAGTGGCCTATAAGTTAGTTGGCCTATGACTACTCAACCAGTGCCACAACTAAGCCTTCCTAGGGTAGGACACCCTGAGTGCTCTGATGCAGAGCTCATAACTTCCTCACTAGCCAAACTGTTTGGAATCTGTTTGCTCTCCTACTTAAGATTCTTGTATTCTTGAATTGCAAGTACATAGCTTGTTAGACTATAACCAGTATATTTCTTACCTCTGCCTTAAAGTGTATAAAGTTCTATAAACTCTTGTCAGAATACTACAAACTACTGAGTTATTGTAAATGAAAGCCTGTTTAAATCTTTTGACATCAATAGCATGATTAGTAGGTCTTGCAACAGAATGCTTTCAGTGCTGTGCTTTATGTTCTAGGCTATGCTGTCATCCCGAAACTTGGTGGAGTGATGTGGGTTTGTGCCCCTCATTAGTGCTATGGTGGTCTCCAACCTGAGAGGGGCCCCACCAGAGTTCTGCCATTCATTCCAGGTTTGATTGGAGGCAAACTTCACCTCCCTCTAATTACTTTGGTAGACATCACCTACCTAAATGTAAAACTAGTGTTGCATTTTCAAATGTCAAAGAGTTTCATGTGTTCCACTAAAATAATATTTGTTGAAACAAAGCTTAAAACCTGGCAATTCTTCTGCATCTAAGCTCTAGAGCTCAAGTATTCAAATTGAAGTTTCTAGCTGAACTCACGACCTACTAAGTTGAAAAATTATAATTATATTATGTTTTGTTATCTAGATTTCAATAAAGAAGGGCCTTTCAAGTGACAGGCTGTACATCGAACACCTGATGACTTCTGGCTACTATCAGGAACCATTAGATGGGCCCCCCAACTGTTGCTGCTACTCAACTGCGCCCCCCGTCAGCAGGAAGTAGTCAAGAGCGGACAACGACGTCCCCTTTCCCTAAACTGTTGGGGTCCAGTCCTCTGTCTGGAAATATAGGAGCCAGATGGGATGATAGGCAGTTAGGGTCTCCGGTTCCTGACAGAACTGTGTTGTATACATGTAACATCTTAACACTAAAAAGAATTCTTAAATGTTAGTATTTTCAACGATTACTAAGTGTGTTATTGAATCAAAGATTTGATTAGTTACTAGAAAGAGGGGGGAATGAAGAGTCTTAAAGTCTTTTTATAAGTGTTTATGCAGTATTCTGCTTGCTAATAGAATAAGGCTTAACATAAGTGCAACCATTTTAAGAATAGCCATCATGTTAGATATAAGTTTCTGCTTCTCCAAAATGAAGTAAGTAGTATAAGAATGAGGAAATTATTAGTTGTAGTTTTGAAATAGGCCGTTAGAGTAAAACTAGTCAATAGCAGAAAAAGGTCAAGTTGTTTGTGTAAGTTTATGGTATGTGGTTTTGAGACAATAAAAACCCTGGAGAAATGTTGTTCAGAGCAGCAGCAGCTACCAGGAGTACTGGGGCGTTGCTGCCCATTCGCGAATGTAATAAACCTCTTGCTGTTGCATCCTTCAGCTGGTGTGTGCTGCTTCACCGAGCGCCTCACGTCCCGTTCAGAAGGCCAGGACAAGGAATTTGGCCTCGGTCTTAACAACACCAGATATGTCTAAGGCTTATTAAGGAGTCTTTATTAACCAAGCTTGGTGATAACAGAGCACAATAGCAAATCACAAGTCCATACAGCAATCCAACCAATCATAATGCAACCAATCATAATCCCAAAAGGAGCAAATGGTCATTATCCTTAAGTCCATCCATTAAGCTGAAGACCTATGTCCCAGCTTCCCCAACAATATGTTATCCTAAGATATGCAACGAATAACCGGGACACACTTACAAAAAACCTGGACACACATACAAAGCTGCAGACGTTGACCTTTCCCTGGTTTCTCTGCCCACATTCCACTACTGCTAGGCCTCACCCCTCCTGGAACTCCTGGCAGCACACAAACCAGAAACATTATTATAACCATTGTTCTATCTAAGCAGTACACAGGGACAATGCTCAGGGGATCACCTGTCCTGGGTCAGTCAAGGGTCGAGGTACTAGCATAATGGAAGCACCTGGCCAGAAAGAAAGAGAAAGAGAGAGAGCCAGAGAGAGCCTCTGCTTCCTGGGCCTTTTAAAGGGGCTTGTGAGGGGAGTGGTTACATGACAATGCAATATCATACCCTCTCAGTTGATAGGTGCATCACAGGTGGGCAGGAGTGAATCCCTAAGTGTTGTGAGTTAGGGAGTTAATTGGCACTGATTGGGATAGGCAGGAACAGGAACTGAGCTTGTAGCTGAAAATTCCTAGACTAACTGGACTTGCCTGTAACCAATATCCTGGCTAAGTTAGGACATGGGGGAAGTGGTTGAGGATGGAATTATCATTCCATTGCTGTTAGGACCCACCTTCAGGATAGAGGAAAGGGGACCCAGCCAAATTTTACTTGCCCTCTATCACTGTCTGCACCCATAACTAGAGAATGAGCTCTGGGAGCTAAAACATGCCCAGCAAACCAGGTGATGTCGTAAGAAAAAGCTAGGTGTGCAGTGTGCATTTGGATGGAGGCTTGTGAAGGACTGGGTCCAGTCCTTTCTGCCGTTCCTCCCTGTTCCCCTAAACAGCGTGCTTCCAGGGTGTGTGACAAGGTCTGACCGTCCAGTGTAATCCGATTGGATGTACTGAGCCAGCAGGCTTGTCCTGGTGTGCGGGGCAGGACTGCACAGTGTAGAAGGGGGTGGCCTCCAGGCATGCTTCTTTCTGGGTGCTATTTTCCTCTCCTGTCTCACACAGACCAGTTTCTATCTTCCCGTCTCACAAAAGCAGGCAACTGAGACAGGGATGGTGAGCGTCTAACCTGCTCCCTGGAGTGAAGTCCTCACTTGAGTCAGATGCAGGGATGGAAAGGAAGGGGGAGTCTTTCAGATGAGAGGACCCCCTCCCCCGGTTGTGGAGGTGGGCATGGCCAGGCCTGGGCAGGGCCAGATAGCAATCCAGGACCCTGCGAAGGTAGGCGGAGGTGGTGTGAGTTCTGACCCAGCCCTCCTGGGGCACATGTTATGAGATAAAGCTCCCAGTGGGATGGTGGAGCCAGGCTTAGGAGTTACAACAAACAAAGCAAACACCAAAACAGAGAAGCCCAAAGCAATGCCCCATCCCGGTCCCCAGGGTCACAAGGAAAGGCCCGGCCACCCCTGTCACTCTGTGTTTTGTAGACAGAACTTCACCTGCCCTGCAGCCCCGCCCCCACCTGCTCCTGCCTGGCCCTGGACAACCAGGCCTGCCTAGGCCTGAGGCCACCACACCCAAGACCCAGGATGGCAGGAGCCTGGGAGAATGCCTCACCGAGACTTTCCTGATGATGAAAGTCAAGTTGCCAAAACAAGCCTCTTTTGTCTTTCTTGGTTTTTCCGTGTTTAAATAATAATCATCTGAAAATGAAGTCATTGTACTCCCCTGCTGTCCTGCCAGCACTGTGGCTGGTGTGTGTGTGTGTGTAGAGACAGTGTTATGTATGTGTGGAGAGAGTGTGTGTGTAGAGAGTGTGTATAGAGTGTGTATGTCAGTTGTGTAGTGTTGTAGAGTGTGTATGTCAATGTATTGTGTTTGTGTATGTGTGTGAAAGTATAGTGTATGAGGGTGTGCAGTGTTGTAGAGTGTGTGTATCAATGTATTGTGTATGAGTGTGTGTGCATGCATTGTGTAGAGTGTGTGAATGAATGCATTGTGTGTGTAGAGTGTGTGTGTGTGTGTGTGACAGTGTGTGGCATTATCACTCTGGCTTCTCCAGCATGCCTCCCCTTAGCACATGCAGCTTTGTCTAATGGAGTCTGTTTTGGGGTCACCTTTGCCGATCAAGCAGCCAGGGTTCCCCAAGCACAGCTTGGATGGCTGCCGGTAGCTCCATCCCATGGGAGAGGCTGACTTCTAAAGACACAAGACAGAACAGCCCCCACCTCACGGCTAGGGTGTATTTAAGGGTGGAATGTTAGCCCTGGTAGGTCACAAGTAGGGAACTTTAATAGAGGAGCCCTGGGGCTACGTACACATGTCCACTTTCCGCACCTGTTCTGGAAGCCCTGCAGCTGGACAGGTCCTCTGTCTTGGCCTCCACGCCTGCAGGGAGAGCCACACTCTGGACTCACCTTCTCAGACAAGTATATACACACACATAAGCATACAGAATTGCATACCCATGTGCACACATGCACACACAAACTCATGGAAGGTGAAGGCCCAGTGAGGCCCATTCCTGACAGGAGCAGGTGGCACTGTGTGGCTGTCATAAATATGGACGCTACTAGGCAGGGAAGGGCAGGGAGGGCTGCTGCTCTTGTCAGGAGGTGGAAGGAGAGTCCCAGCTGGACAGGTGGGGTCAGGATGCTGGGCGCAGCTGGGGGCCACAGAGGTCCGAGGCTCTGAAGACAGGAGGACCCAACCAGACCTGCTTGCCTAGAAGCTTCTGACCTCATGTTACTGGGGCCAGCTCAACTCTGACATCCCTGAGGGCAGGGGGCAAGCATGGATTTGGGGACAATCTTGGCTAGCTCAGGGAAGGAGGAGGCAGCCTGTAGAGTTCCAGAGAGGTTTAAAGGTCCAACAGCCACAACCTGGGGGTGCATTGGGAGGTGTATGTTAACCTCGCAGGCCTGCTGCCCCTGCCCCCACTAGCTTCCCTAAGGAGAAAAGTGTGACACCCCACTTAGCACCGTGCAACAGAACTCATACAGCAGTAAAAAACAAGCGTTCTACGCTTGCACTGTCCAATGGGGTAGCCAGCTAGAACCGCAGAGATCCAGAAATGAAGCCAAGAAGACTTGAGAACTGAATTCTTAATTAACTTCACTAGAACCTAAACCACCTTCTAGGCTGATGGCTGCCACACTGGACGGGTCAGCTCTTCAGTGAAGAGGGCTGGCAGCCGAGCTTTAGCCATGGTGTCAGTATGGCAATACAGCCCACTCCACAGCCGCCAGCACAAGACGCAGCATCATAAACCAGGACCTTACCCCTTCCTTTAAATTTTTTTAAAGAAATTACACACAGGAGACCCTTCTCATCCAGGTCCCAGGCATCTCATCCATGGGTGGGGCAACAGTGTCTCCAGCAGCATCTGCCCACGGCTGCTCTCAGTAGCTTCTAGAGGCTCTCTAGGAGCTTCTGCCTGGGTCTCTAAGTTCATCAGCCCTTAGCATCATCCCTGGTTTGTGACAAGTCTGTGTTGCCCAGGCTGATCTTAGAGGGCAGGATAGAGGTGAGCTTGCTGTAACACTGGCCCAGCATGCTAAGGGTGCCATCTAAGGAGGAATTGCACAAGTTTTGGGAGTGTTCTCAGGACGTTCTTCCCTCAGCCCATGGAAACACTTCTATTAGAACCCAAAGAGAGATCGCTTGCAGATTTCAATCTCAGGAGTGCTTGTGTTGTGTAGCAGTCCAGTCCTCTTGTTTATGTCTTGTGTGATCTGAGCTTATTCACACTGGGAGAGTTGAAATCAGGTGCGCCTGTCCCACTGCTGCTACTCTCACAACTTCAGCATCATGCAAGTTTTCACGTGTTGACTGCATTCTACTTTCTGAATCTGATCTTTTCCATTTCCTTATTTTTATATGTGTATTTTTAAAAGATTCAGTTATTTATTTGAAAGAAAGAATTACAGAGGGAGAAAAAGAAGAGACAGAATGAGAGAAATCTTCATCTACTGGCTCATACCCCAAATGGCTGCAACAGCTGGGGCTGAGCTAGGCTGAAGAGAAGTTTGGAACTTTATGTGGGTCCTCCATGAGAGTGGCAGGTCCCAAGCATTGCTTTCCCAGGCCTGTTACCAGGGAACTAGATCAGAAGTGGAGTAACCAGGACATGAACAGACACACATACGGGATGCTGGCATTACATGCGGCAGCTTAGTATGTGGTACCACAGTGTCAGTCCTCCTAGTTTATATTTTCCCTTTTAAGTTATTATTATTTTTTAAATGATCAGGGTAGGGAAAGAATCAAGCAGGCAGTGATTCAATAGGTTCTATGAGAATTTGGAGAAGCACAAGACCGCTAGAATCTGAAAGCGTTAAAAATAAAAACAGTATACCTGGGTAAAGGCCTTGATTTGGGATGGATTTGGGCAAGTGCATTCTAGGTATTCATGACTGATTCTCCAAGAACACTGTGTTGGGCATCTTTCCCAGTGAAGGGACTGTGCTGGGTTGGAGGAGAAGCTGGTGGCCAAGTCCCACCCCTTGAGGTGGCAATGGGTAGGAGGGTGAGTGGGGCCTGGGCTGCCCATGCTATTGCCAGCTGTGGCATTCACAGGTGTACCAAGGGCAGAGGGGAGGCCTTGACTGAGAAATACAGTGTCCAGAGCTGATTACAGAGCAGACCATGGGGGCACAGGCAGGCAAGGAGTTCTTTGCTGATGCAAACAGTCTGGAATTGTCTAGGAAGAACCTGGGTTGTGGGGTGAGATTTGGGACCCAGGGATTAGAGGTGGGAAGGGATATCCTTAAGGCCCATGCACTGTGTGAGAGGCCCGGGCTGTTCAGTGGCTCAGGAGTTAGGACAGAATATTAAGGCAGATGGCCAATGCTGTCGGGCATCTGCGACTCTCAGGGTGCAGAACAGACAGGAGGGGTCACTTGGGAGGGTGGGGTGGCAGTGAGTCAGGGAAGAGGTGATGGCAACCTGAGTGGGGTGCTGGGATTGAATGGGCAGATGTGGTCCCGTACACTTCCTTCAGGGATTGGTTTGTCTCAGAACAGGTATCCTTAACACTTGAGTGGCTTGTGTTCATGTCTTAGGATATGCAGAAAGGAGTTATCATTCTGGCTGTCCAGAGAAGATTATTCCACACCTGTGGCTTCTGTGTGTGCACAATCTCCATGCACACTAAATATTTCATATGCTGTTGTGGAGCATGATTGAGAGCTTTTTAAGGTCTTGTTTATTTATTTGTGTTTTTCTGGGTTTTTTTTGTTTTTTTTTTTATTTTATTTTAAGTTCATTAATTACATTGTATTATGTGACACAGTTTCATAGGTACTGGGATTCTCCCCACCCCTCCCCAAACCCTCCCACCATGGTGGATTCCTCCACCTTGTTGCATAACCACAGTTCAAGTTCAGTTGAGATTCCCCCATTGCAAGCATATACCAAACATAGAGTCCAGCATCTTATTGTCTAGTCAAGTTCAACGGCTTCTTAGGTATACACTCTCTGGTCTGAAGACAGAGCCAGCAGAGTATCATCCCAATCAATTAAAAGCTCCAACATACCATCAGCAAAAATTTACATCATTATGGAATTAATTGACATAGTAATGAGTAACCAATATGGTAAAAGTAAATGCGATTTCTTATCCACCTTCTGTGACCACCTCATTGACATTTCAATTTTGGTTTATACACAACATATAACATTCATAACATAACTTGTTATACATAACATCATATCAAATTAAGGCAAACATGTGGTATTTAACCTTTTGGGATTGGCTCATTTCCCTTAGCATTATGGTTTCCAGTTTGGCCCATTTGGCCACAAAGAACTGCATTTTGTTTTTTTTAATAGCTGAGTAGTATTCCATGGAGTAGATGAACCATAGCTTTCTTATCCAATCCTCTGTTGATGGACATTTTGGCTGCTTCCATGTTTTTGCAATTACTGATTGTGCTGCTATGAACATAGGAGTGCATGTTGGTTTCTCATAGAACAAGTGTTCTGGATATATTCCTAGGAGTGCTATTGCTGGGTCATACGGTATGTTGAATTTGAGTTGTTTGAATGTTCTCCATACTGATTTCCATAGAGGCTGTACCAGCCTGCAGCCCCACCAGCAGTGGAGTGGGGATCCCTTTTCCCCGCAACCTCGCCAACAAGTGTTGTTGGTGCTTTTATTCATGTGGGCCAGTCTTACTGGCGTCAGGTGGTACCTCATTGATGTTTTAATTTGGATTTCCCTTATTGCCAGGGAACTTGAGCATTTTTTCATATGTTTATTTGCCATTTGGGTTTGTTCCTTTGTGAAGTGTTTGCCCATTTTCCATGCCCATTTCTTGAGTGGCTTGTTTGTTTTGACATTTTGGTTGTTTTGTAGCTCTTTGTATATTCTGGAGATCAGCCCTCTATCACCTAAGTCGTGTGCGAAGATCTTCTCCCATTCTGTGGGTTGCCTTTTTACTTTGTTGATTGTTTCTCTAGCTGTACAGAAGCTTCTTAGTTTGATGAGGTCCCAATTGTTTATTTTGGTCTTGATTTCTACTGCATTTGGAGTCTTTTTTAGGAAGTGAGGGCCTACCCCCAAGTGTTCCAGTGTGTTTCCAACATTTTCTTCCAAAAGTTTGAAGGTTTCTTGATGTAGGTTTAAATCTTTTATCCATTTGGATTTGATCTTAGTATATGGTAAGAGATGTGGGTCTATCTTTTTGTTTCTGCAGGCTATCAACCAGTTGTCCCAACAGCATTTATTGAACAGACCTTCCCATTTGCCTGGGTTGTCGTTTGTCTTTTTGTCAAAGATTATTTGGCTGTATTTGTGTGGGTTCCCATCTGGTGTTTCTATTCTGCTCCATTGATCTTCTTCTCTATTTTTTTGCCAGTACCAGGCTGTTTTGATAACCACTGCCCTATAGTATGTCCAGAGGTCTGGGACTGTGATTCCCCCTGCTAACTTCCTGTTCTTGAGAATGGTTCTAGCTATTCGTGGTTTTTTGTGTTTCCAGATGAACCTTTGAATCATTGTTTCCAGATCTGTGAAGAATGTTTTGGGCAATTTGATTGGGATTGCGTTGAATGTATATATTGCCTTTGGCAGTATAGACATTTTAATGATATTGATTTTACCTATCCAGGAGCATGGGATGTTACTCCATCTTTCTAGATCTTGTTCAATTTCTTTTTTAAGTAGTTTGTAGTTTTCCTCAAATAGGTCTCCAACATTTTTGGTTAGGTTAATTCCCAGATACTTCATGCTTTCCTTTGTTACTTTGAATGGTATCTTGCTGGTTAGATCTTTTTCCAACTTGGGGCTGTTAGCATACACTATGGCTGTTGATTTTTGTTCATTAATTTTGTACCCTGCCACTCTACCAAACTCTCGTACAAGTTCTAGCAGTCTCTGTATTGAGCCTTTTGGCTCTTCCATATAAAGAATCATGTCATCTGCATATAGTGAAAGCTTGACTTCTTCATTTCCCATTTGGATTCCTTTGATTTCTTTTTCTTGTCTTATGGCCTCAGCGAGTACCTCTAGAACTATGTTGAATAGCAGCGGAGAAAGCGGACATCCCTGTCTTGTTCCAGATCTCAGTGGGAAGGGTTCCAGTTTTTCTCCATTCAGTATGATGCTGGCATTGGGTTTTTCATATATTGCTTTGATTATGTTGTGGATTTTTCCATCTATGCCTACCTTGGTTAGGGTCTTTAGCAGGAAGTTGTGCTGGATTTTGTCGAAAGCTTTTTCTGCATCTATTGATACTATCATGTGATTCTTGTTTTTCAGTTTTTGGATGTGGTGTATCACATTTATGGATTTCCGAATGTTGAACCATCCCTGCATTCCAGGGATGAATCCTACTTGATCTGGATGAATGATCTGTCTGATGTGTTTTAGAATTCTGTTGGCTAGGATTTTGTTGAGAATCTTAGCATCAATGTTCATCAAAGAGATAGGTCTGTAGTTTTCCTTCTCTGTAGGATCTCTGCCCGGTTTTGGGATTAAGGTAATGTTGGCTTCATAGAATGAGTTTGGAAGGGTTGCTTCCTTTTCTATTGTTTTGAAGAGTTTGTAGAGGATTGGGGTTAGTTCTGTTCGGAATGTTTTGTAGAATTCTGGAGTGAAGCCGTCTGGGCCTGGGCTTTTCTTTGTTGGGAGGTCTTTAATCACTGATTCAATCTCTGCTTCAGTTATGGGTTTGTTCAGGTCGTTTGTTGCCTCTGGGCTAAGTTTTGGCAGGTGGTAGAAGTCTAAGAACTTTTCCATTTCTTGGTGATCTTCTGATTTGTTGGAGTACAGTGCTTTGTAGTAATTTCTGATTATGTTCTTAATGGTTGTAATGTCTGTTGTTATGTTGCCTTTTTCATCTTTGATGCTGTTAATTCTTGCTTTCTCTTGTTTTTTTCTTTGTCAGTCGGGCCAGTGGGGTGTCTATTTTGTTTATCTTTTCAAAAAAACAGCTTTTTGATTTGTTGATTTTGTGTATGGTTTTTTTTTATTTCTATCTGGTTGATTTCCTCCCTTGTTTTGATGATTTCTTGTTTCCTGTTGTGTGTGGGGCTCATCTGCTGCTGCTTTTCCAATTCCTGGAGGTGTGTGGTTAGTTCCTGTATTTGGCGCCTCTCTTGGGCCTTGACATGAGCTCCAATTGCGATGAGTTTACCCCGTAGCACTGCTTTGGCAGTGTCCCACAAGTTTTGGAATGTTGTATCAGAGTTTTCATTGGTTTCCATAAATTTTTTGATCTCATCTTTAATTTCTTCCCTGACCCATTGTTCGTTCAATAGCATATTGTTCAACCTCCAAGAGTTTCTATATTTCCTTGGGCATTTTGAATTGCTGATTTCCAGTTTCATTCCGTGGTGGTCTGAGAGGGTACATGGTATGATTTCTATCTTTTTGAAGTTATTTAGATTTGCTTTGTGTCCTATCATGTGGTCGATCCTGGAGAAGATGCCATGTACTGCTGAAAAAAATGTATAATCTGTGGTCTTAGGATAAAAAATTCTATAAATGTCTACCAAGTCCAGTTGTTCTAATGTTTGTACGAGCTCTGTTGTTTCTTTGTTGAGTTTTTGTTTTGTTGATCTGTCTATAGTTGTTAGCGGGGTGTTAAGATCGCCCACTATTATTGTGTGTGTATCTATGTCTCCCCTTAAGTCCGTAAGTAGTTGCTTCACGAAGCTAGGCGCATTGGAATTAGGTGCATATATGTTCACGATTGTAATTACTTCTTGATGGATCAGTCCCTTCACCAATATATAATGTCCTTCTCTGTCCTTTTTGATGTCTGTCAGCTTGAAGTCTAGGTCATCTGAGATTAGAACAGCTACGCCAGCCTTTTTTTCTCGTCCGTTGGCATGAAATGTCTTTTTCCATCCTTTCACTTTAAATTTCTTACAGGATTTTCTGGTTAGATGTGTCTCTTGTAGGCAACATATAGTTGGGTGCTGTTTGATGATCCATTCCGTTAATCTATGCCTTTTGATTGGTGAGTTTAAGCCATTTGTGTTTAGAGATAATATTGAGAGGAATTGGTTTTGGGCTGCCATGAGTGTAAGTGTGCAAGTGTGTATTTGCGACTATTAGAGTTTTTGATTGGTTGACTTTTCTTGTATGGATTTTAGTGGGGAGGTCTTCCCATTTGCCATCTTTGATTTTGGTTTGTATTTTTTCTTTCTGGGTTTAGCACCTTCCTGAGGAGATTTTCCAGAGCTGGTTTCGTGTTGATGTATTCTTCGAGTTTCTCTTTACTGTTGAAGTATTTGATTTCATTCTCAAATATAAATGAGAGCTTTGCTGGGTACATTATTCTTGGTTGGCAGTTGTTTTGTTTCAGGATTTGATAGGTTTTACCCCATTCTCTCCTTGCTTGGAGCGTTTCTTCTGATAGGTCGGCTGTGATCCTGATTTCCCTTCCCCTGAAAGTAATCTTATCCTTTTTTCTTACTTGTCTTAGAATGGTTTCCTTGTATTCACTTGAAGGTAGCTTGAGGACCACATGTCTGGGAGACGACTTGTTTGGGTCGTATCTACTGGGGGTTCTTTGTCCTTCCTGGATTTGTGCTAGATTTATATTTCCAGTATTCTGGAAGTTCTCCTGTATTATCTCATTGAGCACCCGTTGCAACCCTGTCTCCTTTTCCACTCCTTCGGGAAGGCCTATTATTCTAATATTTGATTTTTTGAGGTTGTCTTTCATTTCCTGTATGGACCTATTGGCTTTCTCTAGATTTGTCTCCAACTGTTTGATGAGCTGGTGCCTTTCATTCTGATTGTCTTCCAATTCTGATATTCTGTCTTCTGCTGTGTTCATTCTGTTGGTTAGGCTTTCAATTTTGTTCTCTATATCAAGGATTCCCTTTTTGACTTGATTTATTTCTGCAGTGATATGGTTTTCGAATGCCTTAGACTCTTCCCAGCGCTTTTCACTCTCTCTGACGAATTTCATCATTAGCTTCTTAGAGTCGTTATCTGATAGTTCCTCTATGTCTTCATCTTGCATCTCAGATATTGGGATTAGTTTTTGCTTGTATTGGGAGGGAGTGCTTGATCTTTCCTCTGGGTCATTGCTTTTTCTGATACTTCTCCTCATTGTGTTTTTACTTCTTGTTGTTTTGAGATTTTAGCGGTGATTCAGCTGAGCCGGCTCTGGTTTGGGGTCTCTGGCTGAGCCCAGCAGGGCTTACTGCCTGAGTCACCAGCTGCTTTCAGGGTCTGTAGATCACAGCCCCGAGCTGGGTCAGGAGGCTTTGTGGGCCAGCCCTAGTGCCAGGCCCCTTCCCCTGTGGCTCCCTCTCAAAGGCAGTGCCCTACAGATTCACTCTGCCGAGCCGCGCCTAGGCTTTGGGTCACAAGGCTAATACAGCGGGGGTCTCTGCCTCAGTGCTGAGCCGAGACTCTCCTTCAGGGCTTGAGGTTAGCACAGCAAGGGCTTCAGCTGCTTGGAGCCTAAAATCCCCAACCCCGGCCTGTGCTGGGTTGGAAATCTCCGCGGCCCCAGTGCCAAACTCGAAAGCGCTGCTCCACTGAGGGCTGCAACACCACAGGCAGGTCTTTTGGAGCGGGCTCCTGCTGGGAAAACCTGTCCGGCCAGTTCAGCTGAGCCCGCTCCGGTCTGGCCTCTCTAGCTGAGCCCAGCTGGGGACTCCGCCCTGAAGAAGCCACTTCCTCAGCTGCACTCTCTCAAGGATGGAAGCGGATCTCTGAGAGGCACAGAGCCCTTTAGGTGAGACGTGCCCCCACTAGTCTGCTCCTCTGCCCAGGACGTGAGGCCCTGTCGAGCGTTGCCCAGCCTCTGGGGCTCAGGGCGAGTCCAGCAACAGGATCCACGGACTCTCCCGCAGCCAGTCCACAGCTCGGAGCCGATATGGGGATCTCTGAGCCCCAGTCCCACAGTGCTGCTCCTGTTCCCTCTGCACTCTCCCAGAGCCGCTGAGCAGCGGGTAGGCAAGCCTCTGGGAAATCTCCCCAGCTTTTCCTCCACTTCTGCAGGGATAATGCACCCAATGATCAGCCCTCTGGGGGCTCCTGCCTTCCAGGGGACTGGTGCCCCTGTCGGTGTGGGCGCCTATCCTTCCAGCCGCCTCTGTTTTCCCTGGGGCGATTGAGCCTCTGCCGCCTTCCCCCTGCCTGGGATCGTGACTCACCAGGTTTCTCGCAGCAGCGTGCTGTATTTTCTTTCCTACTTTTTGCGGCTGTTCCTTCACACTGTGTAGATCTTCTTGCTTTAGTGAACTCCAGTGACCTTCTCGCTCTTCTCCCTACAGTTTCGCGCCTCCTGGCCTGTTTCTCTGCTGGATCGGCTCCCCTCCTTCCCTACTCCACCCTACACCAGCTCTCTGCAGTCGGCCATCTTTTTTTTCTTGTTTATTTATTTGAAAAGCAGAATTACAGAGAGAGATAAGGAGTGTCAGAAAGAGAAAATTTTTCCAATCACTGGCTCATTCCCTAAACTGCTCCCTGTAGTCAGGGCTGGCCCAGGTTGAAACTAGGGTCTAGGAGCTTCTTTCAGGTCTCTTGTGTGGTTGGAAGGCGCCCAGTGACTTGGGCCAGCTTCTGGTGCTTTCCCAGGAGCATTAGCAGGGGGCTGGACAGGAGATGGAGCAGCCGAGACACCAGTTGACATCCCTATGGGAAACTGATGCTACTGGTTGGGGTTTAGCCTTGCACGGTGCCACAGTGCCAGCCTGTCAGTCTAAAATTTTTCAACCAAATATATATTGCTGGAAATTTTTGTTTGGCAGTGAGGAAGTGCTGAGGATTTGGACCAGGAGCCTGTGACTGTGAGCCTCTATGAACTTGTCTGTGAAACAGGCCCAGCTGTCCCTGCCTCTCCGACAGGCAGAATGTGCCTGGCACATGCAGGTCCTCAGGCACTCCCTGTCACATGCCCTGTCCTGGCAGCCTCCATGGTGAGGTCACATGATGAAACCAGATCCCAGTCCCAAGAAGAGGGGCAATGTGCCTCTCTGCCACTCTCCCCAGACAGTCCGTGGCTCTGGCAGTTGGCTCACCTTCCTTGGCACCCAGCATGTGAGGCAAGGCCAAGACAGCCAAGCAGAGCTGGGCCTCCTGGGACTGACACCTGCCAGCAGGAAATGAACAGGAGAGGTCTCAGAGCTTGAGGGTACCTGGCTGGCAGCTGCCTCCATTCCAGGGGAACAGGTACATCCACCCTGCTCCCCTCACCCAGCCTGTCTGGTCAGGCTCAGCCAGGCTCAGAGGTATCCCAGCCACAGCACCCCGCCCAATGTCATGCTCACAGCTTCTGTTCTAAGTGCTGTTCCAGCAGAATTACGATTTTCATGCCTTGAATTTGGCTGCTGTTCTGATTCTAAAAGTAATACATGCTCATTTGAGAAACATTGGAACATACAGACAAGTGAAAGAAGCAAACGAATGTGATGAACCTGCACTAGGAATGATCATCACTGGAGTTAGCATCACATCCTTGACCTTCTCTCAGGTGTGAGGAGCCACACACACACACACACACACAAGGAGGAGCCACACATGTCTGCATCTTGCTGCCACTATTTTATCATGAGTGTTGTCATCAGTCATTAAACATGACTCAAAAGTATGTTATAGTTTGATTAAAGAAACTTTAAAATACACCCAAAACACAACAGACTATGCAAGGAATGGAGACACCTGTCACCAATTCCAGCAGTTAGCACCCCTCCACCCAACTCTTCCTTTTTCCGTTGGCTTGTTTGTTTTATAATTTAATTTTTTATTACTTAAAAAAGTTTTATTTATTTCAAAAGCAAGGGTCCTAGAGATAGAGGGAAAGACACAGAGAGATCTTCCATCCCCTGATGACTGCAATGGCCAGCGATGGAGCAGGCTGAAGGCAGAAGACAGGCACTTTTTCCTGGTCTCCCACATGGGTTCAGGAGCTCAAGCACTTGAACCATCCTCTGCTACCTTTCCCGGTCCAGCAGGGAGCTGGGTTGGAAGTGGAGCAACTGGGACTCAAATGGGAGTGCACATAGGATGCTGGTGGTGTAGGCCACAACTTTACCTGTCATGCTGCAGGGTCAGCCCATTTTATTAGAAAATAGCAACAGGGCCTGGTGTGGTAGCCTAGCAGTTCAAGTTCTTATCTTGCACACACCAGGATCCCATGTGGGCACTGGTTCTAATTCCAGCTGCCCTGCTTCCCATCCAGCTCCCTGCTTGTAGCCTGGAAAAGCAGTTGAGTACTGCGAAAGTCTTAGGACCCTACACCTGTGTGGGAGACCCAGAAGAAGCTCCTGGTTCCTGGCTTTGGATCAGTTCAGATCCAGTCATTGCGGCCACTTGGGGAGCGAATCATTGGAAGGAATATCTTTCTCTCTGTCTCTCCACCTCTCTGTATATCTGCCTTTCCAATACAAATGAATAAATTTTAAAAGAAAACAACAAAAAGCCCAACTATTCTTACTTCCATAAGCTGAGTACATAGCTCCCCCCACCCAGTGAAAACACACTCCCACAGGCACAAGGTCTCCACACCAACTGAAGCTATGTTTGTTTCTTTTGGGCACACTGGGCTCACCCTGTAGGGAAAGCAGAGTTGAGAAACTCAGGCTCCGAGGAGTACTCCATCACATCAGATCGGCTCTGGAGCTGGTGTGCTGGGAAGGAACAGCAGGAAGAGCCCTAGACCAGGCTGTCATCTTGGTGCTGCCCTCACTTCCGACAGGGCACACCTGGAGTGTCTGCCAGCACCGCTGTCCACGTGGGCCAGGGGGAGTGTGTTCTCTGGTCTGCACGTGGGGTGGGCTCAGGAGGCTGCCGCACCACCTTGGCGCTTCAGTGGCCTGCACGTGGGGATTTTAAGGTTAATTTGGTCATGTCTCCGTTAAGAATCCTAAGCGCTGGGAGAGGCCTTGTGGCCACGGCAGGTCCTGGTGCAGCAGCAGATGGGCGCTGGGCGTGGGTCTGGATCTGTTCCAGTCCTTGCTTGCTGTGAGCTTGGACTTGTTTTCTGTCAGGTGGGCACAGCAGTGTCTGCTATTCCCCATGCTGGACTGTGAGGGTGTGGTTCTGTTCCTGGCACTGACCATGGACGGGCATGGGGCTAACCTGTGCAGCTTCATGACA
The DNA here is from genome assembly GCF_030435755.1 of Ochotona princeps. Classification (NCBI taxonomy): domain Eukaryota; kingdom Metazoa; phylum Chordata; class Mammalia; order Lagomorpha; family Ochotonidae; genus Ochotona; species Ochotona princeps. The sequence goes on from NW_026697821.1 coordinate 41,568, forward strand.
CTCAGACTTTTCTGTTTGTGCCCGTATTTGACTAGAGAGGAAGCCAAGACTTGGGCTGAATGACTTGCCCAAAGTCACACAAGGTTCAAAATTATATCTTACTTTTCCTGCTGCAACAATTGGCTATTTATGGTTAGTAAAGCATTGGTCTCTCTCCTTTGTTTTTTAATTTATAAAGTTTATTTAAAGGTTGAGGAGTTCACAGACATATCATCTAGGCCATGTTCAGGAAGAAATATCTCCAGCCACTATCCTGTGCCCACGGGAGTTCTGGGTTCGGAAATCTGTGTCTCACCTCGTGGATCCCTCCACAGGCTGGAGAATTTCCAGTCAGTGCCACAGGCTGTGTCCCCAACAAGGACACCATTTCTCTGAAAATCTGTTGGCTTCTTTGAGCGGGAATCAGCTATGACACAGTCCAGTCCTTGTGCCCTGGGGCCAGATCACATACACACACAGGTTCTAATCCTTGAGATCAGAGATCCTGATGTGTCAAGGGCCAACAGGACTTGAAAGCACAGGCTGATGGTAAGCTCCAAGAGCCCCCAGTGGTTGCTGTGGCCTGGACCAGGGAGCCTGGCACATCAACACTTCAAGCCCCCAGTCTGCCCCTCCTACCCTCAGCCCTGGCTGTTACACACATCATAGGGTTGAGCGACCTAGCCTGGGAAGGCCCATGGTGCCTTCTCTGCCAGCCTCAGAAACCCTAACCAACCTCCATTCCAGCCTACCCCATGGGTGCTACCCCACGTTGTCCTGGTGGGTGCCTGTAGACCTGCCCCCAGCTCACCATGTGAGTTATCTACCTGCCCCCTTTAAAGATTTATTTATTTGTTTAAGTGAAAGGTGGACAGAATTTACAGAAGGGTGGGGGCAGACAGAGAGAGGTCTTCCATCCCCTAGTTCCCCCCTCAAATGGCCTGGGCTGGGCTGGGCTGGACCAGAATTCAGTGTCAGGAATTTCCTTTGGGTCTCCGAGGTGGGTGCAAGGTCTAAAGAACTCAGGCCATGCTTTGCTGCTTTTGCAAGTGTGTTACTGGGAAGCTGGATTGGAAATGGAGCAGCTGGAACTCAAGCCAGTGCCCATGTGGGCAGCCCAACCTGTTGGTGCCTTGAACAGCTCCATCAGATGGGACTACTATGTGGACAGTGGTGATATGGTGGGGATGGGATGTAGAACCAAACATATTTTCCAAAGGTGTGAAACCCTCATGAGGGCCGTGGGCAGGGATGCAGGTAGGGTCACAGGGCAGTGAGGGGCAGGTAGGCAGTAAGAACCTGCTGTGGCAAAAGCCTGAGGGGTGCTCCAGCTGGACACAGGATCCATCCAGCCTTCCCCAGACTGGGCTTGAAAAGGAAGTGCCAGGAGGATAAACTGAGTCTCAGCCCGCATCTGCGTAGTCCTGGGGCCACGCCCACCTGGAAGCCAGAGGGGGGTCAGCATACCTGGTCTGTAGAAGCAGAGAAGAGAGGGGTCCTGGAGGGCACATGGGAAAGATCTAGCCCAGGAGAGAACACAGGATGTGGCTAGCTCTGAGGAGGTCTGAGAGAGTGTTGGGCGAGGGTCTGTGGTTTTCCAGGATGAGCTGGGCATGGGCCACTGCAACAGGTTTGACAGTGGGGATGAAACCATCCTTCAGCCCACTTCTCTTGTACCAAGAAGCTGGTCCTATTTGGATGGATGTCACAAGTTAGCAGAGTTGGAACAGGAAAATGTGGCATTCTTGACCATCCTCAGGTTCTCTGGCTCAGCCTGGCCACTATATTTGAGTAAAATCTTTCAAAAACAATGGTTTATTTACTTACTTGAAAGAGTTAGACAAAGAGGAACTGCTGGCTTACTCCCCAGATGGCCATATGGCTGGGTTAGGTCAGAGCAAAGCCAGAGCCAGGAGCTTCTTCCAGGTATTCCACATGGGTGCAGGGGCCCAAGGACTTGCGCTAATTTTTCCAGGTCATTGGCAGGGAGCTGGATTGGAAGTGGAATAGCCGAGACTTGAACTAGTAGCTGTGTTGAATGATGGCATTACGAGTGGCAGCCCAGCCCTCTGTGCTATAGTGCTAGCTCCTCGAGTAGACTCTTCACACAGGCTAAGCCCTGCAGGGCCTTTGATCTGGCACCCTCGCCTTCAGAGGTTCCAATCGCCTCCTGGCTTCCTCAGGAAGAACAGGCTCCAGCTTCATGTGGCAGGGTCTACTCAAGCGCTCTAACAAATTGCAGAAGTTTTCTGTTTGTAGGAAAAGTAAACACTGTGGATAGGCATTCTTCCTGCCTTCCTTGTCTCCATTCTTTCCGCATCAACTGATCTCCCCCCAAGAAGTTGTCCCGAGTCAAGTGGGGACCCATCTAGATGGCTTTGCTATACACAGGCATATCTGAGGTGTAGACAGACCAGGTCGGTGTTGCTCACAGCTTCTCATGTGATGACAGGGTGTGGCCTGGGTTGCTGCATTCTGAACAGTCTCTTAGTGTTAACAACTATCTTACTTTTTTTGTTGTTGTTATTGTAGAGTTGATACATCACAATGTGTGAATTCGCCTATTTATGGGTATTTTAATTGTTTTTATTTTCCACTGAGGTAACAATCTGAAGGCTGTGTATATGTCTTGGATATGTAAATGTATTTCTGTTAGATATCTTGGGACCAAGTGCTCAGTTCCCGGGTGTTTGCATGGTATGTGTGGATAGATAACAACAAGTCGCCCTTCTGAAACCCTAACCCAGTTATGGCACACCCACCAGAGGCCCACGGCCCCACTCATAGCAACACGCCTGGCAGCGAGCCGAGCCGTCTTCACCTCTGCCAGTAAAAGCTCTGTTGCTTGTTTTGCATTTCCCCAACCCTCATCCCTTTGAGCCTTCTGACCATCTGTCTTTACTCAACTGTGATCTTGCTATACTTGCCCATTCTGGGTGAATGCTCTTGCATTCACTCAGATGATTTTATTTCAGACTGTTTCAAGCAAACATGAATATCATCACAATGAACATGTGCTAATAAATGCAACTGTGACCATAAGACTTAATTTTTAGTATTATTAAATAGAGGTGAAAGTACCCATAACTCAGGGCTTCCGTGTAGACCTACCATTAGAAACCACTTACCAGATTCTTGGGCATTATTCTCAAAATATTTAATACATGCCTAACTTGCCTGTTTACTTACAAGCAACCTTTGTCCTTTATAAATTTATCCCAGAGGCAGACAAGTCCTGGAGAAGAGGAAGGGACACAGGGAGTGCTCAGTCCCTGGTGTACTTCCTAAGAACCTGCAATGGCTGGGGCTGGGGCGGGAGCCAGGAACTTGAGACTCAGCCGCCTGAGCCGTTACTATGTCTCTAAGGGTCTACACTGGCAGGAAGTTGAACGCAGCGGCCAGAGTCGGGGGTTTGAATCTAGGCACTCTGATGGAGGCTTGGGTATCACCTGCTGGACCAAATGTCTGCCCCCCCTTTTTTAATGAAATGCTTTTATTTATTTATAATCTGGTTTCTTTTAAAATTATTGACTTACTTGCTTGAAAGGCAGAGTGACAGAGACAGAGGGACAGAAGGATCTTCTGCTTGTTGATTCACTCCCCAAACATCTGCAATAGCCAAATTCTGGGCCAGGCCAGAGGCAGGAACCAGGGGCTCCATGATGGTCATCCACTCAAGTGATAGGGAACCAAATACTTAGGCTATCAGCCATTGCCTTTCCAGGTGCATCAGCAAAAAACTGGATTCGAAGTGGAGCAGCCGAGATTTGAATTGATGCTCTGATAAGGGATACTGGTGTTATGAGTGGCTGCTTAATAAGCGGCGCCCCGTCTATCCCTGTGCAACTCTGTGAACATAGGAGACCTCTAATGGTGGGATACTGATGGATTTAATGCCCAGATTTAATAGTAAGCACAACGTGCCAGTATTTGCTTCTAATCTCATTTCTGCTTACCAACAGCAAGAAAGTGGAACGCGGTGTTATAAAACTAACCTTGAAGTTGCAGGGCATGGCTCCTGTGTGTGTCTGTGTGTGGTCAGGAACCCGTGCCCAGTCCAGTGGGCACAGGCTCTGAGCAGGGGCTGACCATGGAGTGCATCAGCTCCTTGCCTTGCTCCCAGAATTTCCTTCTGTGTCACAGGCTGTTCCTGCCTTTGCTTGCTGCCCTTCCTTGTCCTGACCGCTTACTCTTGGTGGTGTGTGGGGAGGCAGATACTGTTCTCCTGCCTCTGGGCTTTGCTGACTGACACCCATGGTGATTCTTCTGCCTCAGTAAGTTCACCTGTTCCTGCCCTACACTGACTCACCATTCGCTGTACCCTTTGCCTGTCTGGTTGCCATGGCTTACCCAAACCCTAGGGTCAGACTCATGTGCCTCTTATTACCTGTTCCTCTCCAAATCTTGTCTCAGGAAACAAGCTCCATTCCTCTAGTGCTTAAGTCTCAAACCCAGGGATCATTCTTGATTCCTCTTTAAAATTTACCCTATAGCAAAATCAGTGAACAGGCTGTTGATTCTATCTTCAAACGTACCAAAAATCTGACCCCATTCCAGCCTTTTGTGCTGCCATCCTTGTCCCAACTCACTCAGCCCGATGTTTTAACATTGCTTGTTCACTCTTTCGTCTTTTGTCCCCTCCCCTTAGTATAAATTCGAAGAGGACAATAATTTTATTCATATTGTTTATTTTTGTATCACATATGCCTAAAACAAGGCTGATGCATAGTAAGCATTCCACCAATACTTGCTGGATGAATGAATATGTTAATAATCAGATTTATGACTGTACTTTATTCAGCCTCTTGGAATGATTTGTTTTTGCATTAGATTACCTACTTAATATTTTCATTATTTAGCTTTATGTGCTTTTTTAAAATATTTTAAATTTTTTTATTTGAAAGTCACATTTTACAGAGAGAGGAGAGGCAGAGAGTTTAGCTGCTGATTCACTCCCCAAATGGCTGCAACAGTACGAGCTGAACTGATCTGAAGCCAGGAACTTCTTCCAGGTCTCCCACATTGGTGAAGAAGCCCAAGGACTTGCCCTACCCTCTGCTGTTTTCCGTCCCATAAGCCGAGAGCTGGGTGGGAAGTGGAGCAGCTGGGATGTGAATCGGTGCCCATGTGGAATGATGGTGTTGTAGTTGGAGGATTAACCTGACGTGCCCTGTGCTGGCATGTTACTTAAGTATATCTTGATTCACACCAGCATACATATCCTCTGACTATTTTTTTTTAATTTTAGTTTATCATGTGTTTTCTAAATTGGGTGAGCTTTATTTTTCAGTGAATGTGTAGCATCTTTTAAAATTTATTACAAGCACAATTTTCTGGAATTCAGTTGGTTTATGTTACAATTATTTGAGAAGTGCACACACAGAGAGAAGAGAGAGAAACAGAAATAAAGAACACTCTAATTTGTAGGTTTGCTTTACAAATACCTCCAATAGGCACGAATGGGGCGGGCTAAGCGGATGCTTGATGGCAAGGATGCAATCACTTGATTCATCATGGCTGCCTGCTAGGGCCCACAGCAGCAGGAAGCTGAAGTCGGGAGCAGGAGCTGGGTATTAATCCAGGTACTGCAATGCAAATTGTGGGCATTTCAATTCCAAAGCCAAATGCCCACAGAAAATAGAAGCCCATTGCCATTTGGGGAGTGAACAAGTGGCTGGGAGTGCTGTCTGTCTCTCTGTCTGCCTTTCATGTGTTAGGGAGTAATTTTGTCCCATTTTATTAAAGTTCTCTAGGTGATTAGACTGGAATTAATTGAATACATTTGCAGATGTATTTGGAAAGGAAGTCTACCCAATTGAGTTTGCCTACCTTGGAATATTGAGTCTCTTTCTATTCAGGTCTTCCATATCTCTCAATGAGTTCTGAGATATCCTAAATATTGCACGCTTCTTGGATCTTTCAAAAAATTCTATCGGTCATGACATTATATGACATATGCATTTTAAAACTCAATAGTAAGATCACAGTCTGTATTTAATTTAAAATATTCCTATGCTAGGACTATTGAAACAGGCAGGAAGGTTAAACAAACCATGCTCATTTACTTGTTCAGTTGAAAGGGATTGAAATTTTGGCAGGACTTGCCACCAAGACTGCCTAGGTCTGCTGTCCTTTGAGTTGTGATGTAGATATTTTACCATTGTTCCTATAGCTTTCCTGATTTATGTATATATAAAGTTTACACACACGATGCCTCCACACCAGAGTGCCATGCTTATTATTATTACTCTACACTGACACATTGTTCAGCCTTTGCCTACAGTGTTGTGTGTTCTGGCCAGTGTGTAACGCCTTGCATCCACCACTGTAGTGTCACATACAGGGCAACTTCGCTTCCCTAAGCAGTCTCTGTGCTTCCCCAGTCATCCCTGCCCCCTCAGAACTCTGGAGAACTCTGGATTTTTCTTCTTACTGTCTTTATACTTCTGGCTTTTTTTTTTTTTTTTTTTTTTTTTTTTTTTGTCTTCTGCCTTTTTGCGTTCAAGCTTCCTACATTTCTTTTCATGGCCTGAGAGCTCCATTTTCATGGCCTGAGAGTGGGAAATAATTTTCCACTGTCTGAGTGCATCATGGTTTCTTTGCACATTCATCTACTGAAGGATGTCTGGGTTGTCTGCAGGTTTTGGCAGCTGTGAGCAGAGCTAGACAAATACCTGTGTGTTAGTTTTGGAGTGGGCATACGTTTTTAACTCATTTGTGTGAATACCAATCACACAATTATTAAATTGTATGATGAGAATATGTTTAGTTTCGTATGAAACTATCATGCTGTTCTCCAAAGTGGTTATAACACTTTGCACTTCCACTAGCAAAACATGAAGTTGCTGTTGTTCTAGTCCTTACCAGCTTTTGACATTATCTTTATCAGCATCTTAGCATTTGTTCAACTTTGCAGCTCCCTAAAACTCACGGTTATATAAACTCATGGATACACAGAGAAGAGGAGAGACAGAGAGGAAGATCTTCTGTCCATTGATCCACTCTCCAAGCAACCATAATGACTGGATCTGAGTCAATCCGAATCCAGGAGCCAGGAGCCTCTTCCAGGTCTCTCTTGCAGGTGCAGATGCAGGGTGCCAAGGCTTTGAGCCATCCTAGACTGCTTTCCCAGGCCACAAGCAGATAGCTGGATGGGAAGTGGGGCTGCCAGGATTAGAACTGGTGCTCTTATGGTATCCCGGCTTATGCAAGGTGAGGACTTTAGTTGCTAGGCTACCATGCCAGGCTCTGGGGCAAACTCTTTTTCTTTGGGGTTTTTCCTTTCAGAGAGTGCATAGTATTTACAAAAACCTACACAGTATCATGGCTAAGGGCTGTTAATTCTGTGCCTGGGCAAGCATTCTGCTACCAAATAAATGCTAATGAAGGTGATGGAAATGATCCAACCAATATTACACTACTTAACACAAACCACTCTATCCTCCAAATGAAGAATGGTATTTTGCATGGCACTTTACATTTTTTTTAAAACTTTACTTTGTTTCTGCTTTTTTAATTTATTTTTATGTTTTTATTTTTTGAATTTAGGAAAACTATTTCAAAAGCAATAAGGCACTGATAATGGTATGAAGATAATATTAGGTTCCCCCTCCAATAAATTCATAAACCATCAATGGATGAGTCTTCAGTTTTATTACAAAAGTGAAGATGATCAGTTCAAAATGAAAACTTGCTCACAGTTTTACATGAATGTTCTAAATACAAAGTCTCCTGAAACAATTGATATGATTTTCATTTTTAAAGAGATGCAAACATTTTCAACATTCTCATTTATACTCTATTCCAAGGCATAGTATTTTAATAGTGTCTTTGCAGTCAGATCCAAATTCACAAGTATAATTGAAACATACAGACAAACCCTTGTTAGCAAAAGTTTACATTGGTTGGTTTTCACAGAAGTAAAACCTATTTAATAACCAGCCCTTAGGTTTTCAGAATCTTGTACTCTGACATGATTTGCAGTCAGGTTTTTTTTTCCTGCCCTTAAGGCTACAAAACTTGCAAATGGTTTGCAAAAGAATTCTAGACCACTTAATGCAAAAATAAAAAAAAAATTTCTTCAATAAAAAGTAAATTTTATAAATGGTAGGAAATATTATCTGTGGTAAGCTACTGCCTGACATTCTCCCCCATTACTTAACAAATGTTACACAGAAAAGAAGACAAGTTATCAAATACAACAACTTTATGTTCACATCCCTCATTAAAATAAAATATACTTTTCACACACTCCATCTGAAATTTCTATTTTGCCATCACGTCAGAGGGGGAGGATAATACTGCCCATAATTCCAAGGATTCTGATAATTGTATTGATACCAGGCACTATAATTATATGCAGCTTGATTTGCCTGTAAATCACCGTCAATCATCTGTGTAGATGATGAGGTTGTGTCATCCGTATGTGCTTTCTTCTCCTCTGGTTCTTCTGATCCATTTTCTGCTTTCCTTTTTAAGGAATCCTGTTCTTTTAGGAGTGTTTGATGTTCATCATAAGCATTCAGAAACTTATTAACATCTGAACCAAAATCTTCAAGAAATTCCACTTTTCTTTGAGAGAATGTAATTCTCATTTTAATAGGTAATGATCCATGTACAGCTTTGTCAAAACAACTGAGGATATTTTCTTCATTTTGTTTGAGGTCACCACTATATTCCATTTCAAGTAAATTGAGGTATAACTTTGTGTTCTCTTTGTCTCTTTCAATGGCTTCTAAAAACACCTTCCTTGACTTTGGAAGATTTTTTTGTATTTTGAAAAGATGCCGGGCTAGTTTGATAGCATAAAAGGATGACTCATTACTTGATTTGGCATTTTTAATGGCATCCTGAAGCAAATGCTCAGCTTCTTCCATATTTCCATGCCGACGTTCTAAACTTACTCTTCGCAAACGAACCATTTCCAATCCTAGAACACATTCTTCAAATGTTCTTAAGATATTTCTGACTTCATTAATATTGCCCTGTTGCTCCTCAAAAGCTGCCCAAAGCATATGCACCATGGGTTTCTTTGGAAGATGAATAGTACAAGCTCTGCTGAAGACATGCCTCACTCCTTCAATGCTATGGTTTTCCATGTACTTGGCATACTTAATCCAAAACTCCTCATAGAGGGCACATGATATGATACCTCTTTCAAAGAGAACCACAACTCATTCATGAGTCCCGTTTTCAATTTCAAATTCTAAATATTCTTTCCAGTTTTTAAGCTGTGCCTTTTCCAATGGTTTCACATGAAAATAAGGTCTTTTAATACCTTCTTCCAAAGTCCACCTTTTACTAACTTCGTGTTCATTATAATTAAACATTTCTTGATGAATCTCAATGATTCGATGTCTCATGTTTTCTATTTCAGTAATTAGCTTTGCTGGATCAGTTATGTCTTCAATTCCTAATGGCAGATCATCACCAGGTGGACCGTCATCACCACTATGTCCATCAACAGATGCTAATTCCCTTCTCAGCTGAATAAACTGTTCATCAGTTAAAAGATCTCTAGGCAAGTTATTCTGTATATGATCTTTAAATCTCTGAAAATGATGACTATACAGCTGTGTCGGAATACCAAGGATATGATCGTAGATGGCTGTAACTTCTCTCAGGTTTTCTTGTTCATTTTCCCAGTTTATATACATGTCCCATAGTCTGTCAGATCGGAAGTCTGTTTCTGCAGCTAGAACAGCATGCTCAAAAGTTCCTCTGATCGTGTTGCTGGTCTCAGGATCACCAGGGTCCAATGTCTCTTTTAAGAAGTTTATATAATGAGCGGAGTGGTGGAATCCACCATGGGGGGAGGGTGGGGGGGGAGAATCCCAGATTCTATGTCATTACAACACAATGTAATTAATGAATAAATTTTAAAAAATACTTAAAAAAGAAGAAGTTTATATAATGTACCCAAAGGTCAACACTAAGAGGTATTGCCTGAAGACCCCGCCGATAAACCTCATCTGATTGTTTTATGTTGTCATGTCGCTTTTCAAGGTCTGCATACTTTTCCCAGTAACCATAGCAATACGGATAGTGCACGAAAAATTTGTCAAATGCCTTCCTGGCAGCCATCAAGTGACTCTCCTGTTCTACATACTGAAGCAAATATACCCAGCTTGTAAAATCCTGAGGATTATTCTCAACAGTTTTCCAAAATTTGTCATATTCTGCAGGGAAAGTTGCTTCTGTTTCTGTCACTGTCACAGGAAGGTCCACAGCATTCGCCATTTCACTTTCTTCTGTAGATGCATTCACACTGGGAGAGCCATCAGGTGACAGTTCCATTTCTGTAACATTCATAATCTCAGTGCTGAAATCGGGAGCATGTTCTACCACTACCTCTGAACTGCTGCTTGTGCTGCCATTGCTAGAATTTCTGTACTCATCCATGTGGGAATTTTGCATGACTCTTTATTTAGCCTTCAGTTAGTGACCTCACTCACGATGGGTGCCACTGGATGCCATGAGCCCAAGCCTGGACCAGTCTAGCCGACGACGATGCAGCTCCCGCAGCCTCAGTCTCCACAGCCACCGGAGCCGCCGCCACCGCCTCCAGCGCCACGGCCTTGTGTCTAGAACACGTTACGCATGCGTCGCGGTCCTGGGAGGCGAGCGGGTCACGTGGTCCGTGGCGCTCTGGCCTCTCCCTGAGGGGAGAACTAGGGAGTGCATTTCCCGGTGGAGGCCGGGACCTGCTGGAGATGCCCTGGGGGCCCACCTCACCGCTTCCTGGGTGTTCTTGGAGGCTCCACTCGAGCCTCTCATCAGGCATGTAGACAGAAGTCCTCTCAGCTCCAGGCTCCCTCTCATCCTTCACCTTCTCCATGGACACAGGATACCCCCAACTTCAAAGTGAAAGGAGGCCTGGGGCTATGGCTCCACTAGATGACCTCTCCCTCCCCTGCCCTGGAGGCACCTGGATCCCATGTGTGCTGCTTTGTGTCCCAGCTGTTCTGCTTTCTCTCCAGCTCCCTACTTGTAGCCAGGAATATCAGTGGAGAAAGGTCTGAGGCCTTGGGACCCTGAACTCACATGGGGGACCCAAAGGAAGGCCCTGGCTCCTATTTTCAGATCGGTTCAGCTTGGCCCTGGCTGTTGCAGCCATTTGGGGAGTGAACTGGTAGCTGGAAGATGTTTGTCTCTATGTGCAATCTGTCTTTCCAAGGGAGATAGAGATTTTTTTTTATTTTTAAATTTTTAGAAAAATTTTATTGGAAAGTCAGACATACAGAGAGGAGAGACAGAGAGGAAGATTTTTCGTCTGCTGATTCACTCCTCAAGTGGCTTTTGCGGAGCTGAGCTGATCTGAAGCCAGGAGCCAGGAGCCTCTTCCGGGTCTCCCACACAGGTGCAGAGTCCCAAGGCTTTGGACTGTCCTCGACTGCATTCCCAGGCCACAGGCAGGGAGCTGGATTAGAGCCAGCACCCATATGGGATCCTGGCACGTGCAAGGCGAGGACTTTAGCCGTTAGGCCACTGTAATGTCTGCTTCCCCAGGGTCCATTTCCAGCACCAGGTGCACCTGCAAAGAGCAGAGTCAGCCGCACACTGCTGCCTTCAGAACCTGTGGCCTGTGCTCCAAACCAGACACCTGGGTCACTGAAAACGGGCAATCTGGCTGAAATACTCATTTCTAAAAATAACTCATTCGATACTAGTTATTATTATTATGATTTTTGTTTTTATAAATATTTATTTAGAAGTCAGAGAGAGCAGTGATGGTCTTCTCTGTGTTGGTTCACTCCCTGATTGATCACAGTGGCCTGGGCTCATCCAGGGCTTAGGCCAAAGCTCCGTCAGCTCCTCCCTCAGGGACAGCCAAGGACTCAGAGCATCCTCCCCTTCCTTCCCAGGCACTGGAGATCCGGATTGGAAGCAGAACCACTCCACACTAGATGCTGGTGGTGCAGCGCGTACTCATTTTTGACCCTGCACTGCCACCTCCTGGCAAGATGCATCTCAGCTTGTTCAGAGTGAGGGTGACAGTGTCGTGGATGTGTTCCAGTGTACAAAGCAGCAGGCAGGAAAGCTGTATTTGCTTTGCAACTTACATGTGTTGAAGCACCACAAGGTACATACATATATGCAATTTTATGTCTGTTAACAGTTATTTTCCAAAAACAAGCTTTTTTTCTTTTAATTATTTATTATTTTTACTTCATTAATTACATTGTATTATGTGACACAGTTACATAGGTACTTGGGTTCTCCCCACCCCTCCCCAAACCCTCCCACCATGGTGGATTCCTCCACTTTGTTGCATAACCACAGCTCAAGTTCAGTTGAGATTCCCCCATTGCAAGCGTATACCAAACATAGAGTCCAGCATCTTATTGTCCAGTCAAGTTCAACGGCTTCTTAGGTACACCCTCTCTGGTCTGAAAACAGAGCCAGCAGAGTATCATCCCAGTCAATTGAAAGCTCCAACATACCATCAGCAAAAATTTACATCATTATGGAATTAATTGACATAGTAATAAGTAACCAATATGTTAAAAGTAAATGCGAGTTCCCAGCCACCTTCTGTGACCACCTCACCTATACTTCAATTTTAGTTTATACACAACATATAACATTCAAAACATAACATGTTATACATAACATCATATCATCTTAAATTAAGGCAAACATGTGGTATTTAACCTTTTGGGATTGGCTCATTTCCCTTAGCATTATGGTTTCCAGTTTGGCCCATTTGGCCACAAAGAACTGCATTTTGGTTTTTTTTAATAGCTGAGTAGTATTCCATGGAGTAGATGAACCATAGCTTTCTTATCCAATCCTCTGTTGATGGGCATTTTGGTTGCTTCCATGTTTTTGCAATTACTGATTGTGCTGCTATGAACATAGGAGTGCATGTTGGTTTCTCATAAAACAATTGTTCTGGATATATTCCTAGGAGTGCTATTGCTGGATCATACGGTATGTTGAATTTGAGTTGTTTGAATATTCTCCATACTGATTTCCATAGAGGCTGTACCAGCCTGAAGCCCCACCAGCAGTGGAGTAGGGTTCCCTTTTCCCCGCAACCTCGCCAACAAGTGTTGTTGGTGCTTTTATTCATGTGGGCCAGTCTTACTGGCGTCAGGTGGTACCTCATTGATGTTTTAATTTGGATTTCCCTTATTGCCAGGGAACTTGAGCATTTTTTCATATGTTTATTTGCCATTTAGGTTTGTTCCTTTGTGAAGTGTTTGCCCATTTCCCGTGCCCATTTATTGAGTGGCTTGTTTGTTTTGACATTTTGGTTGTTTTGTAGCTCTTTGTATATTCTGGAGATCAGCCCTCTATCACCTAAGTCGTGTGCGAAGATCTTCTCCCATTCTGTGGGTTGCCTTTTTACTTTGTTGATTGTTTCTCTAGCTGTACAGAAGCTTCTTAGTTTGATGAGGTCCCACTTGTTTATTTTGGTCTTGATTTCTACTGCATTTGGAGTCTTTTTTAGGAAGTGAGGGCCTACTCCTAAGTGTTGCAGTGTGTTTCCAACATTTTCTTCCAAAAGTTTGAAGGTTTCTTGATGTAGGTTTAGATCTGTTATCCATTTAGATCTGATCTTAGTGTATGGTGAGAGATGTGGGTCTATTTTTTTTTGTTTCTGCAGGCTATTAACCAGTTGTCCCAACAGCATTTATTGAACAGACCTTCCCATTTGCCTGGATTGTCGTTTGTCTTTTTGTCAAAGATTATTTGGCTGTATCTGTGTGGGTTCCCTTCTGGTGTTTCTATTCTGCTCCATTGATCTTCCTCTCTATCTTTGTGCCAGTACCACGCTGTTTTGATAACCACTGCCCTATAGTATGTCCAGAGGTCCGGAACTGTGATTCCCCCTGCTAACTTCCTGTTCTTCAGGATGGTTCTAGCTATCCGTGGTTTTTTGTGTTTCCAGATGAACCTTTGGATCATTGTTTCCAGTTCCATGAAGAATGTTTTGGACAATTTGATTGGGATTGCGTTGAATGTATATATTGCTTTTGGCAGTATAGACATTTTAATGATATTGATTTTACCTATCCAGGAGCATGGGATGTTACTCCATCTTTCTAGATCTTGTTCAATTTCTTTTTTAAGTAGTTTGTAGTTTTCTTCAAATAAGTCTCCTACATTTTTGGTTAGATTTATTCCCAGATATTTCATACTTTTCTCTGTTATTTTGAATGGTATCTTGCTGGTTAAGTCTTTTTCCATCTTGGGGCTGTTCGCATGCACTATGGCTGTTGATTTTTGTTCATTAATTTTGTACCCTGCCACTCTACCAAACTCTCGTACAAGTTCTAGCAGTCTCTGTATTGAGTCTCTGGCTCTTCTACATAAAGAATCATATCATCTGCATATAGTGAGAGTTTGACTTCTTCGTTTCCCATTTGGATTCCTCTGATTTCTTTTGCTTGTCTTATGGCCTCAGCGAGTACCTCTAGGACTATGTTGAATAGTAGTGGAGAAAGCGGACATCCCTGTCTTGTTCCAGATCTCAGTGGGAAGGGTTCCAGCTTTTCTCCATTCAGTATGATGCTGGCATTGGGTTTTTCATATATGGCTTTAATTATGTTGTGGATTTTTCCATCTATGCCTACCTTGGTTAGGGTTTTTAGTAGGAAGTGGTGTTGGATTTTGTCGAAAGCTTTTTCTGCATCTATTGATACTATCATGTGATTCTTGTTTTTCAGTTTTTGGATGTGGTGTATCACATTTATGGATTTCCGAATGTTGAACCATCCCTGCATTCCAGGGATGAATCCTACTTGATCTGGATGAATGATCTGTCTGATGTGTTTTAGAATTCTGTTGGCTAGGATTTTGTTGAGAATCTTAGTATCAATGTTCATCAAAGAGATAGGTCTGTAGTTTTCCCTCTCTGTTAGTTCTCTGTCTGGTTTTGGGATTAAGGCAATGTTGGCTTCATAGAATGAGTTTGGAAGGGCTGCCTCTTTTTCTATTGTTTTGAAGAGTTTGTAGAGGATTGGGGTCAGTTCTGTTCGGAATGTTTTGTAGAATTCTGTAGTGAAGCTGTCTGAACCTGGGCTTTTCTTTGTTGGGAGGTCTTTAATCACTGATTCAATCTCTACTTCAGTTATGGGTTTGTTCAGGTCGTTTGTTGCCTCTGGGCTAAGTTTTGGCAGGTGGTAGAAGTCTAAGAACTTTTCCATTTCTTGGTGATCTTCTGATTTGTTGGAGTACAGTGCTTTGTAGTAATTTCTAATTATGGCCTTAATGGATGCGGTGTCTGTTGTTATGTTGCCTTTTTCATCTTTGATGCTGTTAATTCTTGCCTTCTCTTGTTTTTTTCTTTGTCAGTCGGGCCAGTGGGGTGTCTATTTTGTTTATCTTTTCAAAAAAACCAGCTTTTTGATTCATTGATTTTGTGTATGGTTTTTTTTATTTCTATCTGGTTGATTTCCTCCCTTGTTTTGATGATTTCTTGTTTCCTGTTGTGTGTGGGGCTCTTCTGCTGTTGTTTTTCCAATTCCTGGAGGTGTGTGTTTAGTTCCTGTATTTGGCGCCTCTCTTGGGCCTTGACATGAGCTCCAATTGCAATGAGTTTACCCCGTAGCACTGCTTTGGCAGTGTCCCACAAATTTTGGAATGTTGTGCCAGAGTTTTCATTGGTTTCCATAAATTTTTTGATCTCATCTTAAATTTCTTCTCTGATCCATTGTTCGTTTAATAGCATATTGTTCAGCCTCCAAGAGTTTCTGTATTTCCTGGGGCATTTTGAATTGCTGATTTCCAGCTTCATTCCGTGGTGGTCTGAGAGGGTACATGGTATGATTCCTCTATCTTTTTGAAGTTATTTAGGTTTGCTTTGTGTCCTATCATGTGGTCGATCCTGGAGAAGGTGCCATGCACTGCTGAAAAAAATGTATAATCTGTGGCCTTAGGGTAAAAAATTCTATAAATATCTATCATGTCCAGTTGTTCTATTGTTTGTATGAGTTCTGTTGTTTCTTTGTTGAGTTTTTGTTTTGTTGATCTGTCTATTGTTGTTAGTGGGGTGTTAAGATCACCCACTATTATTGTGTGTGTATCTATGTCTCCCCTTAAGTCCGTGAGTAATTGCTTCACATAGCTAGGTGCGTTTGAATTTGGTGCATATATGTTCACGATTGTAATTACTTCCTGATGGATCAGTCCCTTCACCAATATATAATGTCCTTCCCTGTCCTTTTTGATGTGTGTCAGATTGAAGTCCACATCATCTGAAATTAAGACAGCTACCCCAGCCTTTTTTCTCATCCATTGGCATGAAATATCTGTTTCCAACCTTTCACTTTCAGCTTCTTAGAATCTCTTCTGGTTAGATGTGTCTCTTGTAGGCAACAGATAGTTGTGTGCTGTTTGATAATCCATTCTGTTAATCTATGCCTTTTGATTGGTGAGTTCAGGCCATTTGTGTTAAGAGTCAAAATTGAGAGGTTGTGATTTTGCCCTGCCATACTTGTTTTTTTTGATATCTGTGTAATTGCCCTTCCTTGTGTGGACTTTAGTGGGGAGACCTTCCTGTTTGCCATCTTTGCTTATGATTCACCTCCTTTTTTTCTGGATTTAGTGCATTTCTAAGGAGATTTTGTAGAGCTGGTTTTGTGCTGGCATATTCTTCTAATTTCTCTTTGCTGTGAAAGTATTTGATTTCGTTCTCAAATACGAATGAGATCTTTGCTGGGTACAATATTCTTGGTTGACAGTTGTTCTGATTCAGGATTTGGAAGATCTTTGTCCATTCCCTTCTTGCTTGTAAAGTCTCTTCAGAGAAGTCAGCAGTGATCCTAATTGGTTTTCCCTGGTATGTGATCTTTTCTCTGCTTCGTACTTGTCTTAGGATTCTTTCTTTGTCTTCGTTGGAGTGGAACTTGAGCACCATATGTCTGGGTGAAGATCGCTTTGGGTCATATCTGCTGGGAGTCCTCTGACCGTCCTGGATTTGGGCTGGGTTCATGTTCCAAGTGTTTTGTAAGTTTTCCTGTATAATTTTGTCGAGCACCATTTGCATTCCTGACTCTTTTTTCGCTCCTTCAGGAAGGCCGATAATCCTAATATTCGATTTTCTGAGGTTGTCTTTCAATTCTTGTATGGTCTTATTGGCTTTGTTCAGACTTATCTCCAGCCGTTTAATGAACTGGGTATGTTCGTTTTGTGTGTCTTCCATTTCAGAGATCCTCTCTTCTGCTGTATTTGTTCTGTTGGTTAGGCTCTCAATTTTGTGCTCTAAGTCAAGGATTTTCTTTTCATTTGTTGTATTTCTGAGGCTATGTGGTTCTTGAATTCCTTGAAGTCCTCCCAATTCTTCTCATTGTCTCTGACATATTTTAACATTATTTTTTTGAATTCCTTGTCTGGTAGATCTTCTATGTCTTCATCTCTCATCTCCGAAATAGACATTGGCTTTTGATCCTTTATTGGTAGGGTGTTGGCTCTCTCATCTGGATCATTACCTTTTCTGGTATTTCTTCCCATTGTGTTAGTGTTTCTTTTTTGAGAGACCTAGGCACCAGTGTGCTGAGGGGTCTCCAAGCACTATCCTGTAGAGATCGGAGTCTGCAGGCGTGGAGTAGCAGGGTGTGGGAATTTTCAAGGCACTTTTGGTGCGTCTCCAGAACACTGGACCTCAGGGCGCCACTTCCAGGGCCCAGCGGATTCAAAGCGCACTCTCAGCTCGTCCCCTACAGGTATGCTACCACAGGGCGTGGGGGAGTGAAGGCACTCTCTGTGCGCGCCCCCTGTGCGCAGGATCACAGGGCTCGGAGGATTCTAGGTGCTTTCTCGGTGTGTCCCCAGCGCCAGGGACTGCAGGGCGTGGAGGTTCCAGGTGCTCTCTGGGAACGCCTCCTGCACGCGAGTCCGCAGTGCTCTTCTGGTGCGTCTCCCAAGCATGAGACTATAGGGCGTGGGGTGTTCCAGGTGCTCTCTGGAAGCGCCTCCTGCGCAGTCCCGCCCACCCCAGCGCTTGCAGAGGACCGACCACCCCAGCGCTAGCATGGGACTGCCCAGCCCAGAGGCGTGCTTGGGTTCCTGTGGGATAGCACCGCCCAGCTGAGTGCCAGACCACAAAGGCACAGGGGAGTATTCAGTGTGTCTTTTGCCTTTCTCCTCAGCACACAGGACCACTGTGCGTCACCTCCCAGACACAGTTTTGGCAGTTTCAAGGCACTCTCCCGGTGTCCCTAGACGCTGGAGTCTCGGGGGGGGAAGGGGAGGGGAGATGAGCATCAAGGGTGTTCAGGCTCTGTGCATGCCCCTGGGGGCCAACTCCCGGAGCCTCCAACCCACCACTGTCCCCACCCAACTCACTCAAACCACAGGTTCTTGCAGTCTGCCTCTTCCTCTAGTGGGAACCCTCACCGCTGGTGCATCTCCCGGCTACTGCGTCCGTTGCAGGTCCCGGCGGGTGCAGGCGGATGGAACCTGGAGGCTGCGGCTGATGCAGGTCCTGGCAGGGCTTGGCGACCAGGGTGGGCGGATGCTGGAGGGTCCCAATGACTCCAGGTCCTAATGTCCGCAGCGGGCGCAGGTCCTGGTGGGTCCTGGCGACCAGGGTGAGCAGGTGCCAGCGGGTCCCGATCACCGCCGGTCCTCAAGGCCACAGCGTCTGCGGGTCGGTCTCTGGGTCGACTGCGGCTTTCGGCATCTGCACTCAAAGGTGACTCAGCAGATCAGGAACAGAAAGTCGTCTTTCCTGCCCTTTGTTTTGTTTTTCCCTGGTTGCTCTTCAGAGTTGTGTGGATTTTTTTGGCTCCACACTGTCCAGGGAACTTCACGTTCTTCTCCCTGTAGTTCTATGCTGCTCCACTTACGCTTTTGTCGCGTTCTAGCCCTCTCTGTCTGTGAGCTCCCTCACAATTTCCTCCTATGTCGGCCATCTTGCGAGTCTCCCCCCAAAAACAAGTTTTAAAAAGGAAACAAAGAAATACAAATTTGGTTTCTTTGCATGCAGGACCAGGGGACAAAGTATCTACTTCTATGGAGCTGTGCCTCCTCCTCTCCCTCCCACCATCAGGCTGTGCTCCCACTGAGAATGATCATTCAGAAGCACTTGCACTGAGTCGTGGCCACTGCGCTGACAACAGCTTGTGTTCTACTTGGGCCATTTGAGGGTAACAATACTGGACACTCGAAGGAAGTGGCCCTTTAGTGGTGGAACTCCGGGGTCTACGTTGGAGCATTGGAGAGGTGGAGGTGGCAAAGATCTTCCCAAGGACCCCTTGAAGGCCGACTCAGCCTGGGTATAGAGCTGGAGCTGTTAGGGTCCACCAGGCATCCTTATAAAGTGACTGAATGTTTCAGTTGGCAGTGTAGATGGACCTGTGAAGGGGGAGTGATTTGCTCACAGGGAGGTTTAGGTAAGTCTCTGGAAGCTGAGGATTTTAGGAGTGTGTGGTTTACACGCAGGACTGTATGTGTACTTAGAGGTACAGAATCACTACTTTTATGAATCCATTCATAATGATACTTTCAATAAGTACTTAAAGTAAAGATACACTAGCTATGTTTTAGAGAGGAACAAGTAATCTAGAAGAATTTCAAAATTGCTTTTCTTTGCTTTGAGAGAATTAGGAACTTACTGAAGAGAAAAATAGAAATGAATTGAGCATCCCAGTGCTCTACCACAATGACTGTTAGGATCTGGCATTCCTGATGGAGTCCTCCTTCAATACACTTTTTTCCTTAGCTCTTGTTAAAGTATATAAAATCAGCAAGATAACTGAGCAGCCTGACAGTAATAGCCATTATTGTGCCCCTCCCCTAGTAGAGTGCAAATTCTTGGAGGCAGGAACCATGTCTTACTCAATTTCCTATTTCTGATGTTTTTTTCTTTCCCACAAGGCCTACCAAGAAATATTCAATAAGCGTGGTTGAGTTGTATTTTGCATGGAAATAGTGGAAGACCTAAGAAGCCTTGTGAATAAAGCTTCAAGTGTCAAATGAAAGGTGGGCTTTAAGTTGAAGACATTGTAATAAAGCGGCTACGCAATTCCCGGGAGAGCAGGCTGGCTTCAAAAAATGAATTTGTTCCTGGAATCTCTGTTTTTTTTTAAAGGTTTATTTATTTTTATTGGAAAGGCAGATATACAGAGAGGAGGAAAGATAGAGAGGAAGATCTTCCGTCCAATGGTTCACTCCCCAAATGATCACAACAGCTGGAACTGAGTCAATCGAAGCCAGGAGCCGGGAACTTCTTCCAGGTCTCCCACGTGGGTGCAGGGTCCCAAGGCTTTGGGCTGTCCTCGACTGCTTTCCCAGGGCACAAGTAGGGAGCTGGATGAGAAGCTGGCCGTGGGGATTACAACCAGAACCCATATGGGATCCCGGCGTGTCCAAGGCGAGGACTTTAACTACTATGCTATCTTGCCTGGCCCTCTGGAATCTCTGTTTCATGCAAGGTAAGAGTGTTCCAATGTATTGGATCCATTCACAATGCAGGTAGATTTCTGTCATTCAGATCAAGGTGGCCTACAGTAATGGACTTAGAGAACAGGTGCAAGAAAAGCAAAGTTTTATTAACCCATGTCCTTGCTCAGCCTCCCTCTCATGATAAAGAGGATTAACTAAATGAAGAGGTGCAATTAATCCCTGAGTTTTCTGTGATTATTCAGGAGTGTGATTTTTGAAAATGAAATCAGAAGGTCCAATTTCCCTGGATTTTATTTGTTGCCTGTTGATTCAGTCTCCAGCTGAAGAGCTAACAAAAGATGAAGGACATTGTGTGGGAGACAGACTGTCTCACTTTGTCTAACACTTTGGGACTGTATTTTACCAGCCACCCACAGCCATGATACCTTTTATTGAATGCTCCTGCCAGCTTTAATGTGTACGGAAAGCATCACTCAGGGTTAGTGTGAGGAATCTCAAAGCTGGGGACTCACCTTTCCCTTAAAAATCATCAGATGCATGAAGTTCTGCCTTATGTTGAGCTGAGCTGTAGCTGGTCTCCCTAGGGCTTCTATCCATTGATGTTACTTGTGAGGGAGACAGCTAATAGCAGCAGTGAACCATTCCAATCCATACAAAGTGGGGGTCCCTTCCACCTCTCCTGGAACATCTATCCCCCAGGTGGACCCAGGAGGTGGTAGATCTTGCACCTTAGCTGAGAGTTGTAGTACATAAACAGATTTGGAGCTGCTCAGAGGTTTTCTAGGAAAGATGGTGGAGGTATTCTTGAACCTCACAGAACTTTGGAGAGGGCACAGAGCTGGGTGGAATAACCTGGGGTGTGGGGAGCATGGTGGCTAGAGAACAAGAGGAGAAGCAAATTCTGAGGCCGAGGAACCTCTGCAAACCAGTGAAGGTGCATGGAATGTGAACCTAGGTAATACTTTGGGTTCAAATTTTACACACCCTCTGTTTCTGCCACCCCATGGTCACATCCCACCCTCCTCTCTGAAGAACCAGGGTGAGCAGGGAAGCATGGCAGACTCAGAGAGGTTCCTGCGAAGAAGCATCTAGAAGAAATGCTCATTACTGCACCTCTTGTGAAGAAGAGATAAGGCTTTTACCTGTATCGCCAGGTTCATCCTTGTGGTCACTATCCGACTTATGCCACAAAACAGATGAAAGAATTTAGGCCTAGACAGATAAAAGCAAGTGACGGAGCCAGAATTAAAACAGGCTCTGTGTGGCCCCAAAGCCCTCAAGCAGTCTTTTAGAAATGAATAGTCTTGTTGTAGACGACAGTCAGACATTCATGTTCAGGAAAACAAAAAAAACACCTGAATTCCAATTCATCCTTTTGCATCTTATAAAAAAAAAAAATGATCCAAATGGCTTGCTTACATAAAAGTAAAATCAAAAGCTGTAACATTTCTGGGAAAAATAGGACAAAAAATTATGTTTCCAAACCCAGATGTCCATCAAAGAGAAGTGGATAAAGAAACAGTGGTACATTTACTCCACGGAATACTACTCAGCCATTAAAAAGAATGAAATTCTGCCATTTGCAACTAAATGGTCCCAACTAGAGACCATTATGCTCAATGAATTAAGTCAATCCCAAAAGGACAAGTATCATATATTCTCTCTTTTTTTTTAAGATTTTATTATTATTGGAAAGCCGGATATACAGAGAGGAGGGGAGACAGAGAGGAAGATCTTCCATCCGCTGATTCACTCCCCAAGTGAGCTGCAATGGGCCGGTATGTGCCAATCCGATGCCGGGAACCAGGAACCTCTTCTGGGTCTCCCACGTGGGTGCAGGGTCCCAAAGCTTTGGGCCGTCCTCTCCTGCTTTCCCAGGCCACAAGCAGGGAGCTGGATGGGAAGTGAAGTTGCCGGGATTAGAACCGGCGCGCATATGGGATCCTGGGGCATTCAAGGCGAGGACTTTAGCCGCTAGGCCACGCCACCGGGCCCCATATATTCTCTTTGATAATAATGCAACCTTCATGAAAAATACAGAATCAATAGACCTTTCAATACTGTTTTTGCTACATGTCATGGATTTTGAAATTTTTGTTTTATTTTTATTCATTCAAAAAAGTTTTTTTGCTTATTAATTTCCGCACTGACTCATACGTCATACAGTACTATCATTTTCTGCAAGAAGAATGTTGATTTTCTTTTTCATTTCTTCAACGACATGTTGGTCATTCGGTAGCATGTTATTTAACTTCATGGTGTTGTGAATTTCCTGTTTTTGCTCCGGTTGTTGATTTTGTTTTATGGCTTTTTATTTAACTGTATAATGGATACTATCATATCCAGATATGAGTATACAATGCAGAATGCATCTCCACTTCCAGATCAAAGATGGACTCCCATTGAAATTGTTAACTGTATCTCGACCATAGGATGCTGGATTCTCACCATTTTCCATACCTACATTGTCAGGATACAATTAAATAACAGAATGACACATGTAGGACTGTTTGTGAAGGACTATACTATTGCAACCACATGTGGGGAGTCAGGTGGTAGGGAGTTTGGGGAGGGGGTCAGGGAACTGAATCATAAATTTAAAAGAAAAAAAAACCCCTAAAACAAACAAAAAAACCCACAAAAGACCATATCTCGTTAGGTGTCACTGACCCAGGAAAAAAATAAGGTTCAAAACTGTTAAGTCTAGATTCATTTATAATGATGTTTGTTAGGTTGTAACTATGTTTGAATAACAAGTGAAAACAAGTATATTGAATGTACTGTACACAACCTCAACTTGGCATCAGCATTTTAGAAAGGGTCAGAAGAGTGGCAGTTTCCCTTGGGTGTCCCTGTGGTACAACACACACACATTCACACACACACACAAGCTTTCCTATAAGACACGAGGTGGGCCTCCACTGTGTGGTGCACAGCTCTGCCTCCAGAGGCCTGTGGGCCAGCCTGCTAACACCTCACATCCCCGACTCCTTGAACAAGATGATGTGGCTATTAGCAGTACCTTTCCCACCAATGACTGTCTACCACAATGAGCCATCATGCTTCCCTTAGACTGGTGTGATCTAGGCATTTGGTTGTATTCTTGATGTTGAAGGATATCCTGTAGGGAATGGGAGGGTAGTGGAGGTGGGGACGGGCGTGCAGATTGACCTGGAAGCATTACAAAGCATGGGAAAGACCTGCATGCCACAGGGGGCCAAAAGCAATGAGAAGAATGAGTTGAAGGAGGCAAGTTTTCTGTGTGGGTCCTGCAGCCTCATTGCAAGGCTTTCCCCACCCCTTTTCTGTCCTTCTCCAAAACATTTGTACAGCTTCTCCTGGGGCTTGCCTTGCCGTGGGGCTGAGAAAGAATAAACTAGGAAACTGGCAACATGTTGCCATGGAAGACATCACTGCAAAAGCAGTGAGCTCACCTGAACTCAGCGAAAGGCTGAAGGCTGCTTCTGTTGTGAGTCGGGTAGCACTGTGATTTTGTCAGCTGGCTCAGACTGTCCTTCCCTGGACTGCATGGAAGCACTCACTGGAAGAGGCGTCCTGGCGCTTGAAGCAGCAGGGCCATAGGAACTAAGAGCATGTGAAGGGACACTGGTAATAACCCTTGTGATCCAGGGGACACAGTTGGGGTAAGAACACAGTTGAAGCGAGAGAGCTGTGACTGATTTTCTGGAAGCAAAGGAGAAGCCTTTTAACAGTGGCGTAGTTCTAGGGGTAGGGGTGTAGGAACTGCAACTCCGGGGCACAAAGGCAGGCCAATGGGAATAAACTGTTATTCCTTAGTGCAGGAAGGAAGAGAACAGACAACACTCCTGTACAGACATTAAGTGAGACAAAAAAAAAAAGTTTACACCCCAAGTCTCTTGCCTCCATGAACTTTCTGTGCTTTGTGGTGATTCTTGAAGTTTAGCCTTTACCAGAAACACTTGGAAGGCATGACAATGCTGACTATGTGACTCATCCCTAGGCCCCCTGAACTCCTCCTGACTTGGCAAGGTTCAGGGACAGGACAATGGGATAAGCATTTTCCACAAGCTCCCAGGTTGATGCTGACACGTTTGGCATGTGTGGTCTGTGAACACACTTGAGGGTCCATTGGCTGAGAACCTCCGTGGAGGTGAATGAGGTGAAGGGTGGAGGATCTCCAAAGCTCTTAATTCCAAGTGCTAGGGTCCAGACATGATCTCCCAACTGAAGGGGTGTGGGGTGATGAGTGCTTGGTGACCCAGAGGCTGGCAGGCCGCCTCGTGACCCTGCCCCAGGTGTTGTTCTGCTTTGATCCTTTGTCTTAGGGACTCCGCTGAGCCTCAGATGAAATCATCTGTAACTTGGATTTTTAACAAAAGTTATTCAAGTTCTCCCCATTATCCTAGGAAAATCCCGGTGAGTCTCCTAGGATGTGTACGGATTTCTGGGGCTCTGAGTCCATCTCTCTGTGCCATTTCTCTTCCTGCTGCACTTGACCTTAACCCCTTCCTGTATTTCCTGAATACTACTCCTAACAACCTGGGTCCAGCAGATTTAAGGGGCATCTGCTGCTCTGGCTGTCCAACACCTCACTTTCCCCTTCCCTAATCACAGCGCCCCCAGTGTGCTTTGGGGAGCTGCCTCTCCCCCAAAGGGAAATGAATGTGGAGGAGTGGGAGAAGGTGTGCAAGTGTCGGGGCTTCCTGAACTCTGAATGGTACGCAGGGTGGCAGTCCCGGTTAACCTTCAGCACAGAGCCCTGAGGGTCCGCTGGCGGTGTTGCCTCTAGCTGGGCTCCTCAGCAGTTCCCGCATTTCTTTGTTCTGATGCGTATCTTCCCATCAGTTCTGCTGGAGGCTATCCACAGCCTTTACTTGGGAAGGGACAGGCAAGTCTGGACACCTGGGGTTTTACTGCTAAGATACAAAGAAGTTACCTTGGAATAAATACTAGATGGCCCCATTGGTTAAGCAAATGCCTGGGTGGGGACTGCAGGTGCTCCACCCAGAAGTTAAGATGCCTAGCTTCTAGAAATTCCTGGCTGCAGCTTCCGGCTGATGCCCACCTGCAGGAAGCAGTGATGACTGGCGTGTTCAGGTCCCCAACACTCACATGGGACACAGCCCTGGCCCTACCCTGGCCATTGTGGGCATTTTGGAGAAAATGACCCAGCAGATAGAAAACTTTCTGTTTCTGTCTCATGTAAATATTTGGGGAAAGAAGCAGTCTTTCGGTCACTCTAGCCCTGTTCACTCTCATGTCCCATCCTGTGACCCATTCTTTTCCTGAGTTCCAGTCATGTCCCTGCAGGGCAGGGTCTCCACACACTGTCCCTTCCCAGCATCCTCAGCTGCACTGTCAGGGTCTTCCCTTCAAGGGCCATAGTTCCTACCAGTGGGAGCCAAGGTGCCCTCTGTTTGGAAAATACTTTCTTCCCATGCTGCTGCTAACTGTCCACCTATTTATTGTGTGCGAGCCCCAGCATGTGCCAGGTCTTTCACAGAGACCCCGGGTGCATGCAGCAGGGAAAGCTAAAGAAAATGTCCACATGGGTCCGGTGTGGTAGCCTAGCAGCTAAAATCCTCCTCTTGTACACACCAGGATCCCATATGGGCGCTGGTTTGTGTTCTGGCAGCCCTGCTTCCCATCCAGCTCCTGGCTTGTGGCCTAGGAAAGTAGTCAAGGATGGCCCAAAGCCTTGAGACCCTGCACATGTTTGGGGGACCCAGAGGAGGTTCTGGACCCTGGGGAGGTTCTGGGCTCCTGGCTTCAGATTGGAGCAGCTTCAGTCGGGAGTGAATCAACGGACATAAGGCCTTCCTCTCTGTCTCTCCTCTCGGTGTGTCTGACTTTGCAATAAAAATGTATAAATCTTTAAAAAGGAAAAGAAAACATCAACATGCTGTTCCATAACCCATATAACAACTAATCCTTTAATGTGAGTAACAAGTCAACTGATGGGGACAAGGGCTGTCAAGCTGAGTCCTGGTTAAGTACATCCCAGGAACTTTAAAAATGGGCTGCAAAGGAAAATGAGTATGTGACAAATGCCTATAAGGCTTGCAAACCCCTCGCCTCTGCTCAGATATGTATTTTTCTGCCTGGCTATTTACAGCAAGGTTTCCTAAGGTCTGTTGGCTGGGCAGGGCTGCTCCAGAACAGCCCTTAGGTGGTGGTGGTCGTATCACTCCTGTTTGTGACCAACTTCCAGCACCCTGAGGCACAGCTGCCCCTGGCAGGTGGGTGGGGCAAAGAGGAGGCTAATTTTGCTGTTGAAAGGGAGAGTGGGGAGATTCCATGACCTCAGAACAGTAGCCCAAGGTCTGAGGAGGCCATGGGATGGCAATCTCTTTCTCTTTCTCTCTCTCTCTTACTTCTGCATTCTACCCACATGCCTGCTGGCCCAGTGCCAGGCCTAAGGGACAGAGAACTTCTTTTGAGTTCGCCTCTTACTATGGGTACTGGGAAATAGAATGGCGAGTCAGAGCCCAGAATCAAACCCAGGCACTCCAACGTGGGTCTCCTAATTGCGATCTTTATCATTGATCAAAACCCTATTCCTAAAATGTTTGATCTTTTCTTTTAAATAATTTAGTAGGCTTTGGCTTGGAGCAGCTTCAGTTTACAGAACAACCGGGTGAATAGTTCCGTGCTCCCATGCATACTCTACGCCAGCACAGGATCACTGTCATTAACATCTTGCTTTATGTCTTAGTTGACAAAATATTTTTTTATTTAATTACATTGTATTATGTGACACAGTTTCATAGGTACTGGGATACTCCCACCCCTCCCCAACCCCCCCCCCCTTGCTGGGTTACTCCACCTTGTTACATAACCACAGTTCAAGCTCAGTTGAGATTCCCTCACTGCAAGCATATACCAAACATAGAGTCCAGCATCTTGCTGTCCGGCCTAGTTCAACGGCTTCTTAAGGAGACCCTTCCCATATACCATCAGCAAAAATTTACATCATTATGGAATTAGTTGGCATAGCAATGAGTAACCAATATGTTAAAAATAAATGTGAGTTCTTAACCACATTCTGTGACCACCTCATTGACATTTCAATTTTAGTTTATGCACAACTTATAACATAACATACATAGCATTACATGTTTTGCATAACATCATATCATCTTAAATTAAGGCAAACATGTGGTATCTAACCTTTTGGGATTGGCTCATTTCCCTTAGCATTATGGTTTCCAGTTTGGCCCATTTGGCCACAAAGAACTGCATTTTGTATTTTTTAATAGCTGAATAGATGCATTATGACCTAAAGTTAGCTCCCATGGTCTAATTTACACTGGTTATATGGGTTTTGACAAAATGTCAGCACTCACCTTATCATACCTATCCGAAAGAGCTTCTGTACTTCTCCCGCTCACGTCTCTCTCTCTCTCTCTCTCTCTCTCTCTGTCTCTTTCCCATCAAATCTGCGTCAAACATTAATTTCCCATCTCTATAGCCTGTTCTGTTCCAGAATGTTCTATGGTTATAATTACAAAGCACATAGTTTAAGCAAAAAAAGAGCTGCTTACTCCATTTAGCAATATGTTCAAGGTTTTTCCATGTCTTTTTGTGGCTTGGAAGCTCTTTTCTTTTATCATTGAACAGTGTTTTGCTGTATGGATGTATCACAGCTCTCCCACTAATTTCCTGAAGGGGATCCTGGCTCATTCCATTTTATGAAAAGTCTGGGTAAGTTACTTATACATACTTGAATGAATTCATCGTCAGCTTGTTTGGATAGTTGCTTGGGAGCACAACGCTGGACTGTAAGACTGCCTCTGTGAGAAGCTGCCAAGCTCCCAACGTGGTCCCACTGTTGCACTCACACTGTGATGCCGGAGTGCCTGACGCTCTCGGTCCATGACAGGTGTTCTGATTTTAGCAATTCTCACAGCGCAGAGGTGCCTCGCTGTTCTGGTTTATAACGGTCTCAAGCAGACAATTGTGCCTTTTGTTTTTGATTCCTTGCTGTCTGTATTTCTCTTGGCAAGATGTCTTTTGCTCATTGTTAAATTAAGTTGTCTGCCTTCTTATTGTTGAATTTAAAAGTGATTTATATATTTTAGCTGTATATTTCACATGGTTTCATGGTTCTCTTAGTTTGTGTTTTTCTCCGTTAACTCACTGTGCATGCCACAGAGCATTCATACACACACTCCAATAAAATCCAACTAACATTTTTCTTTCAAAGACTGTGTGTTTGATATTGTACTAAAAGGCATGGACAGCCCAGGTGACACAGATTTAACATCATATTAAAACATTTCTGGGGTCTGGCGCAAAAGTGTAATGGTTGAGGTCCTCACCTTGAATGTTCCAGGATCCCATATGGGCACTGGTTCTAATCCCGGCAGCTCCACTTCCCATCCAGCTCCCTGCTTGTGGCCTGGGAAAACAGTGGAGGACAGCTCAGAACCTTGGGACCCTGCACCCATGTGGAAGACCCGGAATAGGTTCCTGGCTCCTGGCTTCAGATCAGCGCAACACCAGCTGTTGCGGCCACTTGGGGTGTGAATCATCAGACAGAAGATCTTTCTCTCTGTCTCTTCTCCTCTCTGTACATCTGCCCTTCCAAAAAAAAATAAATCTTAAAAAAAATCTTAAAAAAAGTTTTGTAATTGCCAATGCTACACTTATGTACATGGTCCATCCTGAGTTAATTTTTATGAGATGTTTGTGATTTGTGTCTAGATTCATTTTTAAAAATATGTGAATGCCTGGTTGTTTCAACATGCCCTAATGGAAACCAACAGTCTTCTCTCCAATAAACTGCCTTATTTTTTTTTTTGTCAAATACCAGTTGATAACATTTGTATGGGTCTGTTTCTGGTTTCTCGCTGTTCCACTAGCACATTCGTTTGTTCTGCCACCAAAGCCACCTTGCCATGATTACTGCAAACTTTACATGATGTCTCGATGTCTGACGTGTCAGTCTTTTGGCAGCTCTCCAGTATTTCTTCAGTTTTATCTAGTCTTTGACCTTTACATACAAACTTTCAAACACCTTGTCCATAGCCAGAAAATAAGTTGATAGGATTTTGATTTTGGTTACATTGAATTCATGCAGTACATTGGTAAGAATTCACATTTTAGCAATATTGAATCATCTTGTCCATGAGTATGGATTATCTCGGTTTACTTAGCGCTTTGATTTCTTTCAACACAGTTTTGTTGTCTCAAGGAATTAATTTTTTTATTATTTACAAATGGTTCATAACTTGTAAGTGTTAATACAAATAGCATTATGTTTTCACATTTTAATTCTAGCTGTTCATATTGACATGTAATGGCATGCCACACATACTGAGTGATTTCTAAGTGTGCTCTTCCTCGCTATAGAAGGAAATCCTCCCAGCAATTCCATAAGGTGGGTTATATTAGCATCTTCACTTTAGACCCAGGGACAGTTAAGAGGAAAATGCAAGTTGTCCATCTTCACAGCCTGTAGGTGGCACAGCTGTCATTGAAATCGCATAGCTTAACCGTATCACCCTGATACAACGGGCTTCTGTGTTTTTTTTCACCTTAAAATTTATAAAAATCATTGTTAAAGAATTTTGTATGTTGTTATTTGGCATATACTATTTCATTGAGAATTGCATCTGTGATCATTTAAAATGTTCTCTTCCATCTAGGACATATTGCTTACTGTATCTGTTCTACATACACTGAGATAATTATGTCTTATTTACGTATGTCAATGTATGTTTGACAACTGTGTTACCATTGATATTATAGTTTTTATTACAATGATAATGCTGTGTCTTCTGTTAGTGTGCTTAGTGCCCCCCTCTGTTTGCTTTGTGTTACTTATTTTTGTATATGGATTGCTTTCCTTTTACCTTTTTCTTCTTCAGGTGTTTGAATGTGCAGGACACTCTCTTAAATCCTGGGAGTGGTACTCTGAGCACACAGGAGTGATACATGCTCACTAATGCAATTGCAGTAGCCCAGAATACATCAGCTGAAGAAGTGAAAGCCCAGCTTCATTTTTCACCTTCCCTTTCCCCACACAAAGACTTTCTTCTCACCAGAACGATCTTTTGCAGTTTGGGTATTTTAATACAGCGAGGCTTGTCGATGTTTGCAGCTACATAGTCTTTCAGAGAAGTTGTCTCCTTCTCTAACTGTTGAACATCTAAGTTTTACTCTATTTCCATTATTGATTTTAAAAATATCTTTATTCAGAAACCTTAGTTACAGAGAGATGAACACTCACACAGAGGGAGAGAGGGAAGGAGGAAGGGAGAGAGAAAGAGGGAAGGAGAGAGAGAGAGAGAGAACCTCCCATCTTCTGGCAACAACAGTCAGGGCTAGGGCACACGAAAGCCATGCACCTGAAGCTTCTTCTCAATCTCTCATGTGAGTGGTAGGTAGGGACCCAAACACGTAGTTCATCTTCTACTGTTTTCCCAAGCCATTGGCAGAGAACTGAATATGAACTGGAACAGCTGAGACACAAACTGTCACCCAAATTGGATGCCAGCTTTGCAGGTAACAGCTTTACCCACTATGCCACAATGCCAACCCCTATTTCTGTGTTTTTTTTTAAATCCTCCAATATTTTCTCTTTATATCTGTGCAGATTTCTATTTAACAGATTTCTAAAATGGCATTGCTGATTGCAACGGAGGTGCATTTGAAACAAGCACAAATATTTTCAAACGACTTCATACTGGTTGTAACTTATTTTCTCCCTGGTGACCAGCAAATGTGAGGGTGCTCATGCTATCATACTCACAGACGCTTCAATGGCCTCGGAGTCGGCCAAACAGATGAGGAGAGATGAAACTCAGTGTCAGTCAAATACCAGTAAACCAATGAAAAAATTATTGAATACCTTTGTCTCTTACTTTTCTCATATGTTTTCATTGGCCAAGCCAATAAAGAGCGATGTTGAGAGTCTCTTGCCTGGACATGTGTGTTGGTCAGGGAGGAACTCAGGTGACAGGGAGGGAGCCCGCTCACACCGCCTGTCTTGGTACTCTTCTGGCTTTAGTATACAGCACAACAGATTTCATCCGAAGTCAGTACTACTTTTTTTTATCAAGTTGTTTTTATTTTTTTTGCCATGCTTTTCAAATAAATAATAGAATCTTCAAAAAGGAAAAAGATGTAATTACTGAATACAGTATGTGGGTTGATGAACTAAAAATGCATTAAGATACTAAAGCAGAAGTTAAAAAATGGAATATGAATTAGCAAACAAAGCAAAGAAAATGGATATGCTTTTGAAAATCAAAATTCCTCTGGGAGCTAATAAACTGATCTTTTGAAATCAAAAGTTCCCAGGAAGTTTGGTTCAGATCATAATTAGTTCTGAGAACAATGCATCATTCATAGCATGGAACACTCTCATACAGAAGGCCTGAAAATTCATCAAGTTTACAGGTGTTAGTATGAAGAACTCACAGAAATGCATGTCACAGAAAAGGTCAACATTGCTGAAAGTAAAAAATCCCTGGTTTCACTTTCAACTGAATGTTACATATTTATTAAAAAGTCCACGCAGCGGAAAAGCACCTGCATGCCTGGGAACAGGGTGCTGTAGCCAGAGAAGCCTTCCAGGGCCCCGCAGACACCTGCACAGGGGTATCCTTCCGGGCAGGGCTTTGGGCTTTTCCTGTACAGAAAGATGGGCCAGCTCTCAGGGCCAGGCTTCCTTGGTTCTCAAGGGGGTGTCTGGGTGTCCACTAAGAAATGAACCCAGGCACCCAGCCCTCCCAGGCGGGTCTCGGGGAGGGCCTTCTGTGAAATGGGGTAACACATGCCTTCGGAAGGCCATGAGCAGTGACAGGGTGGGAGGCCCCAAATCTGAGTGCCTGGGAGTCCAGCCCAGAGGGCTGCCCACAGGAGGTCCGAGGGGACCACAGGGGTCTTTGGGGCGAGGGGAGTGGCCTTGAGTGGGCCCTGGAGGTTTGGGAGTGGGCTTGGTGAAAGCTGAGCCCAGTTCCACGGAAGCGGAGGGCAGAGGTAGACAGGGCGGGGGCGATGAAGAGGCATCCACAGCTCATCCACGCAGTGCCCAGCGTGGGCCACCGCGACGGCCAGAGCGAACCCCGAGGCTGGGTGCGGCAGGTCCCCGTGAGGACTGCAGTGCCCGGTCTCCAGTCCCGACTCGGCCCTGGACTAATGGGGATCGAGGAGGCGGCCATTCCTTGCCAGGAGGGGAGCAGGCTGCTGGATAAAAAAAAAAAAAAAAAAAAAAGGTCAGTCAGTATATGGAAAATATGATGAAAAAGCATGAATTTTCAAACCTGGCCTATGAAAATAAACTTAGTTTTTCAGAAAGATCTATTTTCTTGAAGAGTGGTGGAGGGAGAGACAGAGTGCAATTGAGAGCTTCCATTGGCTGGCTCACTACCAACATATCAGTGGTTGATGGCCTAACATGTTCTCCCACATGGCTGATAAAGGTCCAAGTACTTGTGTCATGTTGCTTTTGCACGTGCAGGAGCAGGGAGCTGGACCAGAACCAGAGCAACTGGGACTCAAATATTTGCTGCCACTGAGATGCTAATCTTGCAGGTGGCAGCTAAGTCACAGGTCACAATGCTGGCCTTCACACACTCCCTGTATGATTCTTACTTTCCTGTTTGCACTTACTTCTATCACAGAGTTAGTGGAGGAACAAGGAGATTTCCCAGCTGCTGGTTCCTTCCCCAACTGACTACAACATCCAGAGGCTGACCATCCCAACCAGGAGCTTCATGTAGGTGTCCCTCATCGGTGGCACATATGTCATCCCGACTTCTTTCCCAGGTGCACACTCAGGGAACTGGACCAGTCCTAGGCGTGAATCAATATCCACTCAGGCTTCAGGCTTCACAGGCAGAGGTTGGTCTGCTGCACTACAATTCTGGCCACTTCCAGGCATCTTTTGCTATGTGTGCATTTGTAAATATTTACAGGCATTGTTATCATGTCATATATATATATACATGTGCAGACAACAGCATTTTGTAGTTTTTTTAATATCACTGTCTAAAAGGTTTTGATAAAATAAACTGAAGTTTATAACAATGCATTTGTAGTGTGCACGTCTGGTTTACTTCTGTATTACTCTAGTCCATTGCCTCCCACCCCCACACAGAACTAACCTTTATCCAACATTATTGTACTTGGTGTTCTTTCTCAACCTGTTACATATTTGCCACTTGTGGAACATATTTATTTTCCTTTTTCAGTTTTAGAAAATTACAAACATTACCATTTGCCAGCAGTATTTCTTTTTTGTTATTCAGCGAATGCTTTCATTCTTTCAAAGACCTATGCATACCAAAGTACTAGCTTATATTACAGGCAAAAAAAGCCAAGGCAAAATTATATTTACCTTCCATCAATCAAGCTACAGACAAATTAAGCATAAGAAGAAGAAAAAGAAATGAAAGAAGCAGCTGTCTACTACTGATCTACACAGTATTGGCCTATTTGCCTAAAATGGAAGGAGTGAGATTAAAGAGTCCAAGATATTGCCCATTGCTTTGCGAAGAAAATGGTGCTTGTTCCATTTCCCCAGGTTCTGTTGTGTTGCTTTTGTACAGCAGAAAGTAAATGAATGTTTGTGTGTAAACTCGACATTCAAAGAAGTTTTGGAAGTGAATTAAAATATGCATTTATCTTTGTGCAAATAACTTTAAAATATATTTGTCAAGTTTTAAGGCACACTGTTCATGAGTAAATCTTATACACATGGATCTCAGAACTTCAGCATTGGTAACCTAGAAGATGTTTTTTTCAATAAATATCTCAAGGATCTTTATTTCTCTGATTAACATGTTCCATCTTACACCACTAAGCATAGACCTATGATTATACTATCTTTCTCCTATCTGCCAGAAAGACATGTATCTGGCAGTGTTACTGCATAACATTCATTTTAAGTTCAAGTTTGGAGCAGTTCAGGCCTTAGGATATCCCTTTAAAACGAAGAAATTACCTTCATCAAGCAGATGAAAGAAAACCCCGATTATTAAAAGTTTTCTTATGGTTAGAATGGTGCTCATGGATTGCAATTGGCAAATCCCTTGGATATCAGATTTCCTCTATTTCCTATTGTCTCCTTCTGAAATTTTATGATCAAAAAGTCACAGACGCACCGTGAAGGCGGGTTATTTCTGCCTCTTTTACTCCACAAGTGTTGATGTGCAGCAGAACCTTCATATGAGCACGCAGCTGTTTCTGAAGCGATCCCATTGGTGTTCCCGTTTTGGGGTGCTTTTAAACTGATGTGAATGTAGTGATTTCCAAATGAAGATGGTGTTTTCATCACTTTGTTTTAAGTACACCTTTTTGTCTTTTCTTTGGCATTTTTAATTATGGCATTATCTCCACTCATGCAATCTGTGGGCATTGTGAAGTGGGGGTTCCACAATATAAGTACAAAAATATCCTGATGGCTGAGTGAAAAACCAAACTGTACACTAAGCCAGAGGGGAATGGGTAACACATATTATGTAGGTAAATGACATAAAGGGATTATTCATGTTCCAGTCCAGAGCTGGATTGCATGAAAATTGTCGCACAACTCAGAATGTGACAAAAGATTGATAATTCATTTAATGGGATGTACAGTAAATAATAGGGTATTAAATACATTGGACAATAGGACGCTGGACTCCATTGTCTATGCCTATGATGTCAGGACAAAATTAAAGGGCAGAATGATGGACTTATGGCTGTTTATGAAGAACTATAATATTTTAATGATCTGGGGTGAATCAGTGGTGGGAGGAATAAACGGAAATGCAAGAGTCTGGAGTTTTAACATAAAATACTAAAAAATCAAAATTAAAAATATTTCTAAACCTCGCATTTTAAGTTTGGACTGAGATTGGTCAAAGGTATTTAATCTACGAGAATGGCACTGTGGAATAGTGGGGATAATGCAATTAGAGGGGCCGATTGTCTCTTTCTGGTAAAAGTTAACCTTAGCTCAACCACGCACCTCTGAACTTTGACCAATGGGAGATTTGCAAATGTGATGCAAGTAGAGGTGTGAAAAGTGACATTTTCTGCCCCTTCCTATCTCCTCTTTCTCCATAGACAGAGGCAGAAATTACCTGCTGTTGCCAAAGAGACTAAAAAAGAGGCAGCTGAAAGACCAACAAAACATCCCCACACTGACATTGTCAGCTGACTACAGTACTTGATTGACCAGTGAGACCAGAAATACTCAACTGAGCTGGACCCCCAGTAAAGCTGTACTCACGAGCAAACAAAATGATCAAAGCCAGTAAGTCATCAAATGCTTTTATTTTGTGGACAAATGAACTTTATAATGAAATCTAGAATTTCATGGGGGAAACATTGAAAATAGTTTCTCAATAATAAAAAAATGTACTTTGTAAAATTAGAGTTTGATATGATATGGAATCAATACATTCATCGTTATGATGGATAATCAGTAAGTTAGGTTTATAAAAGAATAGATCTGTAAGATTCATGGGATACATACATATGATATTTCAAGTAGTTACAGTATACATAGCTTAGTGCTTTTGTCGAAAATTGGTCATCTGTCTTCCTCTACTAAACAGTTGTCTCATGCAGAGGTTATTTCTTTAAGTCATAACATCAGGCATTACAACATAACATTTTAACAGTAACTGTAATTCGGTAAAATCAGGCATTAGAACATAAGATTTTAACGGTAAGTGTAATTTGGTAAAATCAGGCATTAGAACGTAAGATTTTAAGAGTAACTAATTCGGCAAAATCAGACATTAGAATGTAAGATTTTAACGGTAAGTGTAATTTGGTAAAATCAGGAATTACAACATAAGATTTTTAACAGGTAGTGTAATTCATTAAAATCAGGCATTAGAACGCAAGATTTTAAGAGTAACTGTAATTCAGTTTTTAGTTGTTATATGAGCTCTTAAAATCATTTTTTCCAAGCAGGTCAAGCTAGGTATGTCAAAATTGGTATATATGTCAATATCAGTATAAGCGAACAGTACCCTTTTTCAATAAATATGGTACTATTACTCTGTCATTCAGATTTTTGAAGTTCATGAATATTCGATAATAAGTTGTTTATTATCACACAAAATCTCTGTGACTTACTATGAGATTGCCAAAAAGTCATGTTTCAGAAAAAAAATTGTTTTTTGTTGTGACCGATATAATGAAGACTTATGGACATATGAGAAGGCAATGTAGCTGATATTTTTGAGAAATGATTTTTGCATTGATAAATATATTCCAGGAATTAAAAATTTAGAAGACATTTTTGATGAAATTCTGATTGGCTTTTTGTTATAGAAAGTACGTCTTTTGATTTTTCCTATGCATCGAATCTTTTGACTCTTAATGTTCAATTTTATAATTACTCAGCTAATGTTTTCAACAAGGGCTAGGAATCACTTCATCATTGTGTGCAGTATTTAACTAATAACATTGTCATAGGTGTTTGATAAATTCATATTTAATCTTCAGTTTCTACAGAATTTTAAAACCATCATTTCTCCTGGGGATAACATCCAGCTTATTAATGGTATAGAAGCACATTTGTTTCAATCCTACAAATGAACAGATATTTCAAAATAAACAAAAAAAGATAAAATTAAAAACTATAAAAATGAATTTAAACATGAGTTGGTATTGGCACAAAAAAATTACATCCATGCATATATTTCTCTGGTATATATTTTCATGAAATTTTTTCTGAGATCTCTGAATATTATGTTTATATTAACAGAGACAATCTCATAAAAAAGTTTATCAAAATACATACTAAAAAATCTATGCATAGATTTAAAGTTTTTGTACCAACTCAGCTCACTTTTTAAGTTCATTCTTACAGTTTTTACTTTATCTTAAAACATTCCTTATGTAGGAACTAGAAATCCCCTTGAGTAATGACGATGAAAACTGAAGGGTGACATTAACTGAGCTGATATTTTGGAACAGCTTATTACTCTGTGTGCTGTTTAAAGTCTCTCAATGCTAAAAGAAAAAACTGAGTTTGTAGTGATTCCTATGTTGTTAACAAAAAAAAAAAAAAATTGGCTATTTCTGGGCATAAATTTCATCCCAATTTTGAATTTTTGCATTTTCTTCTTAAAAACAGAGTTTGGGTTAATATTGAAATTTAGAAAATTAGACATACAAAAGTGTGGAAAATACTAAAAACTGAATAGGCGGAACAGAAGAGCTGTGTGGCCTTCTACTAGATGTGTCTTCTGTCCGTAGGATTTCTTGAGCCTTCTTGCCAATCATTTGGTCTTCCAAGTTGCCAGGATGTTTCTCTGTTGAAGAAAAAACCAGAAAGAATGTTCTGGTTAATAATCATCTCACAGTGTGGAAGAACCCTGAATCCTGCTTTAAGGACTTTCACCAAAGATTTCCTCCAAGCAATGAAGGGACTATCAAACCATTGCCAATAATCAGCAGTTTGAGGAGTAGGTGTTAGAACTGTTGCAGGGAAGGTAAAGAAAGAAGTCCTAAGGAATCATGCCAAATGAACCCTTCAGTGACTGACAAGACAAGGACAGGAGACATGGCGGTGAGCATGCCAGGATCACTCCTGGGATCCTCTCCAAATAGAAAACCCAGGTAAATCGCTGAAACTGAGTGTGGATCACATCTGGGAGT
Organism: Ochotona princeps; assembly: GCF_030435755.1. NCBI lineage: Eukaryota > Metazoa > Chordata > Mammalia > Lagomorpha > Ochotonidae > Ochotona > Ochotona princeps. Next base: position 79,497 of record NW_026697821.1, read on the forward strand.
GGTGTTATTAATCCATTCAAGAAAAATGACTTTTTAAAAATTTATTTATTATTTTTAATTCATTAATTACATTGTATTATGTGACACAGTTTCATAAAAAGTCTCAGTGTCAAAGAGAGAAAAAATAGATTATTATAAATCCAGCCATAACACTCATCATGATGATGTTCATGGGGTTTCAGAACATTTAAGAAAAATACAAGTTGTGAGAAAAAAATGGATACTTAGTCTTTCTGATCCCAAATGAATTCATGTTCAAAATTCACACTACATAGGTTATCTTTGAATTCTGTGTTTGTAGAAAGCATTCACACTGAAGGGACCTGGCAGCTCAGCATGTTAACATTCAATGCTCAACTGTGAGACAATGAATCACTTGAAACAAAATGGTTGTTTTAGTTTTGGTAACTCAATTTTGTCCAAAGAACTGCATTCATTCTTCATGGACAGAAACAGAAGATGCCAAGCAAACTTTTTTTTAAATGCAATCATTCTAGAAAAAAAGTAGTTCTTAGTGTGAGGTTAAAAGATGTGCATAGCAAATTTAAAAACATAGGGAACAATGCCAACTCAGCTTCCGTCTTCAGTAACTCTGAAGGAAGGGGACAGTAGACAGGGGTGGGCCTACGCTACACTCAGGCTGACACCATCTCTCACTGTATAATTTGGTCATTGATTACACTTGAGCTTCTCTGTTTTGCATGTGTAGCTTAATTCCCTCTGCTAAAGAAAAACAAGTCATTTTCTTAGTATATTTTCAAGCAACAGTCTTGTATCAACATCTGAGCGCAGGAAAAAAAAATAACAATTTGACCAAAATACAATATACCCATGATACTTGTGATGAGGATTTTAAGGAGGTTTCCAATTCACCATGAAAACAAGCTGATGAAAAAACTACAACTTATGAGAAGATAATGATTTGATACCTTTTGGACCAAAGTGACTTCCTATTGCATACTTCTTCACACATTTAACATTTTGTATTCAAATGTAACATTGTATCCCTAGAGTAAGAGCTACTCCTTGGAAAAGCCAGAGTGAGGACATAAAAAAAAAACTAGTGGCTTGTAAACTGCAAATTCAGTGTTCTACTGACCACCAGGATGAGAGACATGAGGAGTAACAGGAGTCTTAGTTTAGGTGCCACATGCACAATTCTCTGCCAAGACACTGTACCACTTTAAGAAACTTAAGATTTCAAGCCAAGTTAGAAAAATGAAACATGCTGAAAAAGTAATCCTTTGACTGGCACACAGAGTATCCAGGAATTATGCTAAACCAGCTTTTTAGTACCACAGAGGGCCAACAGATGACATATGTGGGATCAAACAGAATCAGGCTAGGCTTGTTTGACATTGGGAGCTTTTGGTCGTTCAACATACCTGGCTCGGGCTCAATTCTGGCAGCTACATTACATGATCTGTTGAAGAAAAAACAAAACAAAACAAAAATTGTCAAAATACTTGTAGATCACATATCCAACTCCATATCTGACTGCACTGAAAGAACTTATTCAAAATCCATGCAGTACCAGTTCCTATTGCATACTGATACTTTTCTGATTATTTTCTGAGATTAGCTTATTAAAATATGTATACTAAAAAAAAGGATCATGGCTTTAATAACTTTTGAGAAAAAAATGTTTATAATTCACCCATTCTTTTCTTTTTCTTTCATTCTTGACTATCATTGGTATTAGTGACTTACACTTACTCCAGCAGGAACAAAAGGTAAAGAAAAACCAAATGGTCTGATAATCGGAAAAGTGCTGTGTCCACTGGTGTTCCACTGAGAGCTCAAGGAACTTGCAGCAGCCTGTTCGCCGTTCAGAGGTCCTGGGCTGGGTCAGACTCCATGCTTGGGGTCCTGGCTGCAGCCACTGTGACCACGTGGTGAGCTGGGCCTAGGCCTGCCTGGGCTCAAGAGGCTTCTCCCTTCCTGGTAGGTAGGCTGGGAGGGCATCTCTTGGGAAAAAGGTAGGCCCTGGCTCAGGACAGAAGAGCATACAGGCAAAATGACGGTCTTTGTTTAGGGGCCTCATGGACAGTCCTCCTGAGATGAAGCGCAGGCCTGGCTTCCTCCCTCAGTGGATGATGCTTGTACAATCAGTGTTCTTGAACAATGGGTGGTGTTCCAATGTGTATTTATTTATTCTGTTGCAGGAAAATGAAACTTTATTTAAAAATTTTACAGAAATAGATTCATCTAAGTATTGGACAGTGGTAAAATATTCTGAATCCCAGCATTATGCACTTATACTGAGGATTTTCATGAGAGTTTTGAGACCTCAGGCCAAAAAATTAAGGGTAGTACACATTACGATAGATAGATTTAAGCTTTTTCTTTAACAAAGTATATTTGTATTCTGGATTCCTTTTAAACATGTGTTATTTTTATCTTTGAATACCATTTGTGCAGAAAGAATTGGAGTTACTACAATATCAAAGAAGGATAAAGACAGATAAGCCGAGTGCATCTGGTCATTTGGAGTGTGTCCATTTAGTATGCAACTGTAAGACAACGACGAAACAGCCTGAAGCAAAATGGTTACGTTCCACTGCAGCACGTGTTCCTACGGAATCCCATCCACTCCTCATGGACAAGGATTTACAGCAATGCTTGCAAAATGCTATGCAAGCATTTGAGAACCAGTAGTCCCTCATATGAGGTCAAAGGAAGTGACTGAGAAGTAAAATCCTAAAGAACATGCCAACTGTGCTCTTCCGGAGATCAGAACACACTAGACGCGGATGGGCCCACGCCCTAGGTCAGGTGTCAGCTCCCACTCAAAAGTTCTGGTCAGCCATTCTATGTGACACTGATCTTGATGGCAGTGCTGGTATCACTTCTTCTGCTAAAGCAAAGCCTGGAGTTTTCTCAGTATAGCTGAAGACAATATATTCATTTCAACCTTGAGTGGCAATGAAAAAAAAACATCAAAACCTGATAAACCCATGGGACTCATGTGGCTTCTGAGACACAACAGAGATAAGTTTACACAGTTACTGCTTGATGAAAATTTGATGTCTAGTCTGAATACTTTTGAGAGAAAAACGCCTGTATGCTAAATTTATTTTTAGATTTTACATTTTTGTCACTGATAGCATTTTTGTACTTGGCATCACAG
>NW_026697822.1:0-54695 GCF_030435755.1 Ochotona princeps
TGAAGTTGCCTGTGAATGTGGAGTTGGTGGCATGTGAAACCCGCATGTGGAGCATTCGTTTGTGTGGGATGCTCTACCAGGTTCATTCCTAGATAATGCACTCAAAGGGCACTAAGCATGGAGTGTGAAAACTGAGTTTCCTTGAGAGCTGCTTGGAAGCCTGATGGTGTGTGAAGTTAGTGAGCCAAATGGAGTTGTTCTCCCACAAGAACCACTCGGCTGATCCTTCTTCAATATGCCCTTCACCAACATGCAGTGTTTCCTTGATTGAATTAGCTCTCACACCAATATTTGCGTCTAGAGCCTTTGCATTGAGGGCTATCTGAAAACAGCTGTGGCGCTGAAGTTGCCTGTGAATGTGGAGTTGGTGGCATGTGAAACCCGCATGTGGAGCATTCGTTTGTGTGGGATGGTCTTCCAGCTTAATTTCAGTCCAAGGCACTCAAAAGGCACTAAGCATAGAGTGTGAAAACTGAGTTTCCTTGAGAGCTGCTTGGAAGCCTGATGGTGTGTGAAGTTAGTGAGCCAAATGGAGTTGTTCTCCCACAAGAACCACTCGGCTGATCCTTCTTCAATATGCCCTTCACCAACATGCAGTGTTTCCTGATTGAATTAATTCTCACACCAATATTTGCGTCTACAGCCTTTGCATTGAGGGCTATCTGAAAACGGCTGTGGCGCTGAAGTTGCCTGAGATTGTGGAGTTGGTGGCATGTGAAACCCGCATGTGGAGCATTCGTTTGTGTGGGATGCTCTACCAGGTTCATTCCTAGATAATGCACTCAAAGGGCACTAAGCATAGAGTTTGAAAACTGAGTTTCCTTGAGAGCTGCTTGGAAGCCTGATGGTGTGTGAAGTTAGTGAGCCAAATGGAGTTGTTCTCCCACAAGAACCACTTGGCTGATCCTTCTTCAATATGCCCTTCACCAACATGCAGTGTTTCCTTGATTGAATTAGCTCTGACACCAATATTTGCGTCTAGAGCCTTTGCATTGAGGGCTATCTGAAAACGGCTGTGGCGCTGAAGTTGCCTGTCAATGCGGAGTTGGTGGCATGTGAAACCCGCATGTGGAGCATTCGTTTGTGTGGGATGTTCTACCAGGTTCATTCCTAGATAATGCACTCAAAGGGCACTAAGCATAGAGTGTGAAAACTGAGTTTCCTTGAGAGCTGCTTGGAAGCCTGATGGTGTGTGAAGTTAGTGAGCCAAATGGAGTTGTTCTCCAACAAGAACCACTCGGCTGATCCTTCTTCAATATGCCCTTCACAAACATGCAGTGTTACCTTGATTGAATTAGCTCTCACACCAATATTTGCGTCTAGAGCCTTTGCATTGAGGGCTATCTGAAAACGGCTGTGGCGCTGAAGTTGCCTGTGAATGTGGAGTTGGTGGCATGTGAAACCCGCATGTGGAGCATTCGTTTGTGTGGGATGCTCTACCAGGTTCATTCCTAGATAATGCACTCAAAGGGCACTAAGCATGGAGTGTGAAAACTGAGTTTCCTTGAGAGCTGCTTGGAAGCCTGATGGTGTGTGAAGTTAGTGAGCCAAATGGAGTTGTTCTCCCACAAGAACCACTCGGCTGATCCTTCTTCAATATGCCCTTCACCAACATGCAGTGTTTCCTTGATTGAATTAGCTCTCACACCAATATTTGCGTCTAGAGCCTTTGCATTGAGGGCTATCTGAAAACAGCTGTGGCGCTGAAGTTGCCTGAGAATGTGGAGTTGGTGGCATGTGAAACCCGCATGTGGAGCATTCGTTTGTGTGGCATGCTCTACCAGCTTCATTCCTAGATAATGCACTCAAAGGGCACTAAGCATAGAGTGTGCAAACTGAGTTTCCTTGAGAGCTGCTTGGAAGCCTGGTGGTGTGTGAAGTTAGTGAGCAAATGGAGTTGTTCTCCCACAAGAACCACTCGGCTGATCCTTCTTCAATATGCCCTTCACCAACATGCAGTGTTTCCTTGATTGAATTAGCTCTCACACCAATATTTGCGTCTAGACCCTTCGGATTGAGGGCTATCTGAAAACGGCTGTGGCGCTGAAGTTGCCTGTGAATGTGGAGTTGGTGGCATGTGAAACCCGCATGTGGAGCATTCGTTTGTGTGGGATGCTCTACCAGGTTCATTCCTAGATAATGCACTCAAAGGGCACTAAGCATAGAGTGTGAAAACTGAGTTTCCTTGAGAGCTGCTTGGAAGCCTGATGGTGTGTGAAGTTAGTGAGCCAAATGGAGTTGTTCTCCCACAAGAACCACTCGGCTGATCCTTCTTCAATTTGCCCTTCACCAACATGCAGTGTTTCCTTGATTGAATTAGCTCTCACACCAATATTTGCGTCTAGAGCCTTTGCATTGAGGGCTATCTGAAAACGGCTGTGGCACTGAAGTTGCCTGAGAATGTGGAGTTGGTGGCATGTGAAACCCGCATGTGGAGCATTTGTTTGTGTGGGATGCTCTACCAGGTTCATTCCTAGATAATGCACTCAAAGGGCACTAAGCATAGAGTGTGAAAACTGAGTTTCCTTGAGAGCTGCTTGGAAGCCTGATGGTGTGTGAAGTTAGTGAGCCAAATGGAGTTGTTCTCCCACAAGAACCACTCGGCTGATCCTTCTTCAATATGCCCTTCACCAACATGCAGTGTTTCCTTGATTGAATTAGCTCTCACACCAATATTTGCGTCTAGAGCCTTTGCATTGAGGGCTATCTGAAAACGGCTGTGGCGCTGAAGTTGCCTGTCAATGTGGAGTTGGTGGCATGTGAAACCCGCATGTGGAGCATTCGTTTGTGTGGGATGCTCTACCAGGTTCATTCCTAGATAATGCACTCAAAGGGCACAAAGCATAGAGTGTGAAAACTGAGTTTCCTTGAGAGCTGCTTGGAAGCCTGATGGTGTGTGAAGTTAGTGAGCCAAATGGAGTTGTTCTCCCACAAGAACCACTCGGCTGATCCTTCTTCAATATGCCCTTCACCAACATGCAGTGTTTCCTTAATTGAATTAGCTCTCACACCAATATTTGCGTCTAGAGCCTTTGCATTGAGGGCTATCTGAAAACGGCTGTGGCGCTGAAGTTGCCTGTGAATGTGGAGTTGGTGGCATGTGAAACCCGCATGTGGAGCATTCGTTTGTGTGGGATTGTCTTGCAGCTTAATTTCAGTCCTAGGCACTCAAAAGGCACTAAGCATCGAGTGTGAAAACTGAGTTTACTTGAGAGCTGCTTGGAAGCCTGATGGTGTGTGAAGTTAGTGAGCCAAATGGAGTTGTTCTCCCACAAGAACCACTCGGCTGATCCTTCTTCAATATGCCCTTCACCAACATGCAGTGTTTCCTTGATTGAATTAGCTCTCACACCAATATTTGCGTCTAGAGCCTTTGCATTGAGGGCTATCTGAAAACGGCTGTGGCGCTGAAGTTGCCTGAGATTGTGGAGTTGGTGGCATGTGAAACCCGCATGTGGAGCATTCGTTTGTGTGGGATGCTCTACCAGGTTCATTCCTAGATAATGCACTCAAAGGGCACTAAGCATAGAGTGTGAAAACTGAGTTTCCTTGAGAGCTGCTTGGAAGCCTGATGGTGTGTGAAGTTAGTGAGCCAAATGGAGTTGTTCTCCCACAAGAACCACTCGGCTGATCCTTCTTCAATATGCCCTTCACCAACATGCAGTGTTTCCTTGATTGAATTAGCTCTGACACCAATATTTGCGTCTAGAGCCTTTGCATTGAGGGCTATCTGAAAACGGCTGTGGCGCTGAAGTTGCCTGTCAATGTGGAGTTGGTGGCATGTGAAACCCGCATGTGGAGCATTCGTTTGTGTGGGATGTTCTACCAGGTTCATTCCTAGATAATGCACTCAAAGGGCACTAAGCATAGAGTGTGAAAACTGAGTTTCCTTGAGAGCTGCTTGGAAGCCTGATGGTGTGTGAAGTTAGTGAGCCAAATGGAGTTGTTCTCCAACAAGAACCACTCGGCTGATCCTTCTTCAATATGCCCTTCACAAACATGCAGTGTTTCCTTGATTGAATTAGCTCTCACACCAATATTTGCGTCTAGAGCCTTTGCATTGAGGGCTATCTGAAAACGGCTGTGGCGCTGAAGTTGCCTGTGAATGTGGAGTTGGTGGCATGTGAAACCCGCATGTGGAGCATTCGTTTGTGTGGGATGCTCTACCAGGTTCATTCCTAGATAATGCACTCAAAGGGCACTAAGCATGGAGTGTGAAAACTGAGTTTCCTTGAGAGCTGCTTGGAAGCCTGATGGTGTGTGAAGTTAGTGAGCCAAATGGAGTTGTTCTCCCACAAGAACCACTCGGCTGATCCTTCTTCAATATGCCCTTCACCAACATGCAGTGTTTCCTTGATTGAATTAGCTCTCACACCAATATTTGCGTCTAGAGCCTTTGCATTGAGGGCTATCTGAAAACAGCTGTGGCGCTGAAGTTGCCTGAGAATGTGGAGTTGGTGGCATGTGAAACCCGCATGTGGAGCATTCGTTTGTGTGGGATGCTCTACCAGCTTCATTCCTAGATAATGCACTCAAAGGGCACTAAGCATAGAGTGTGCAAACTGAGTTTCCTTGAGAGCTGCTTGGAAGCCTGGTGGTGTGTGAAGTTAGTGAGCCAAATGGAGTTGTTCTCCCACAAGAACCACTCGGCTGATCCTTCTTCAATATGCCCTTCACCAACATGCAGTGTTTCCTTGATTGAATTAGCTCTCACACCAATATTTGCATCTAGACCCTTCGGATTGAGGGCTATCTGAAAACGGCTGTGGCGCTGAAGTTGCCTGTGAATGTGGAGTTGGTGGCATGTGAAACCCGCATGTGGAGCATTCGTTTGTGTGGGATGCTCTACCAGGTTCATTCCTAGATAATGCACTCAAAGGGCACTAAGCATAGAGTGTGAAAACTGAGTTTCCTTGAGAGCTGCTTGGAAGCCTGATGGTGTGTGAAGTTAGTGAGCCAAATGGAGTTGTTCTCCCACAAGAACCACTCGGCTGATCCTTCTTCAATATGCCCTTCACCAACATGCAGTGTTTCCTTGATTGAATTAGCTCTCACACCAATATTTGCGTCTAGAGCCTTTGCATTGAGGGCTATCTGAAAACGGCTGTGGCACTGAAGTTGCCTGAGAATGTGGAGTTGGTGGCATGTGAAACCCGCATGTGGAGCATTTGTTTGTGTGGGATGCTCTACCAGGTTCATTCCTAGATAATGCACTCAAAGGGCACTAAGCATAGAGTGTGAAAACTGAGTTTCCTTGAGAGCTGCTTGGAAGCCTGATGGTGTGTGAAGTTAGTGAGCCAAATGGAGTTGTTCTCCCACAAGAACCACTCGGCTGATCCTTCTTCAATATGCCCTTCAGCAACATGCAGTGTTTCCTTGATTGAATTAGCTCTGACACCAATATTTGCGTCTAGAGCCTTTGCATTGAGGGCTATCTGAAAACGGCTGTGGCGCTGAAGTTGCCTGTGAATGTGGAGTTGGTGGCATGTGAAACCCGCATGTGGAGCATTCGTTTGTGTGGGATGCTCTACCAGGTTCATTCCTAGATAATGCACTCAAAGGGCACTAAGCATAGAGTGTGAAAACTGAGTTTCCTTGAGAGCTGCTTGGAAGCCTGATGGTGTGTGAAGTTAGTGAGCCAAATGGAGTTGTTCTCCCACAAGAACCACTCGGCTGATCCTTCTTCAATATGCCCTTCACCAACATGCAGTGTTTCCTTAATTGAATTAGCTCTCACACCAATATTTGCGTCTAGAGCCTTTGCATTGAGGGCTATCTGAAAACGGCTGTGGCGCTGAAGTTGCCTGTGAATGTGGAGTTGGTGGCATGTGAAACCCGCATGTGGAGCATTCGTTTGTGTGGGATGCTCTACCAGGTTCATTCCTAGATAATGCACTCAAAGGGCACTAAGCATGGAGTGTGAAAACTGAGTTTCCTTGAGAGCTGCTTGGAAGCCTGATGGTGTGTGAAGTTAGTGAGCCAAATGGAGTTGTTCTCCCACAAGAACCACTCGGCTGATCCTTCTTCAATATGCCCTTCACCAACATGCAGTGTTTCCTTGATTGAATTAGCTCTCACACCAATATTTGCGTCTAGAGCCTTTGCATTGAGGGCTATCTGAAAACAGCTGTGGCGCTGAAGTTGCCTGTGAATGTGGAGTTGGTGGCATGTGAAACCCGCATGTGGAGCATTCGTTTGTGTGGCATGCTCTACCAGCTTCATTCCTAGATAATGCACTCAAAGGGCACTAAGCATAGAGTGTGCAAACTGAGTTTCCTTGAGAGCTGCTTGGAAGCCTGGTGGTGTGTGAAGTTAGTGAGCCAAATGGAGTTGTTCTCCCACAAGAACCACTCGGCTGATCCTTCTTCAATATGCCCTTCACCAACATGCAGTGTTTCCTTGATTGAATTAGCTCTCACACCAATATTTGCGTCTAGAGCCTTTGCATTGAGGGCTATCTGAAAACGGCTGTGGCGCTGAAGTTGCCTGTGAATGTGGAGTTGGTGGCATGTGAAACCCGCATGTGGAGCATTCGTTTGTGTGGGATGCTCTACCAGGTTCATTCCTAGATAATGCACTCAAAGGGCACTAAGCATAGAGTGTGCAAACTGAGTTTCCTTGAGAGCTGCTTGGAAGCCTGATGGTGTGTGAAGTTAGTGAGCCAAATGGAGTTGTTCTCCCACAAGAACCACTCGGCTGATCCTTCTTCAATTTGCCCTTCACCAACATGCAGTGTTTCCTTGATTGAATTAGCTCTCACACCAATATTTGCGTCTAGAGCCTTTGCATTGAGGGCTATCTGAAAACGGCTGTGGCACTGAAGTTGCCTGAGAATGTGGAGTTGGTGGCATGTGAAACCCGCATGTGGAGCATTTGTTTGTGTGGGATGCTCTACCAGGTTCATTCCTAGATAATGCACTCAAAGGGCACTAAGCATAGAGTGTGAAAACTGAGTTTCCTTGAGAGCTGCTTGGAAGCCTGATGGTGTGTGAAGTTAGTGAGCCAAATGGAGTTGTTCTCCCACAAGAACCACTCGGCTGATCCTTCTTCAATATGCCCTTCACCAACATGCAGTGTTTCCTTGATTGAATTAGCTCTCACACCATTATTTGCGTCTAGAGCCTTTGCATTGAGGGCTATCTGAAAACGGCTGTGGCGCTGAAGTTGCCTGTGAATGTGGAGTTGGTGGCATGTGAAACCCGCATGTGGAGCATTCGTTTGTGTGGGATGCTCTACCAGGTTCATTCCTAGATAATGCACTCAAAGGGCACTAAGCATAGAGTGTGAAAACTGAGTTTCCTTGAGAGCTGCTTGGAAACCTGATGGTGTGTGAAGTTAGTGAGCCAAATGGAGTTGTTCTCCCACAAGAACCACTCGGCTGATCCTTCTTCAATATGCCCTTCACCAACATGCAGTGTTTCCTTGATTGAATTAGCTCTCACACCAATATTTGCGTCTAGAGCCTTTGCATTGAGGGCTATCTGAAAACGGCTGTGGCGCTGAAGTTGCCTGTCAATGTGGAGTTGGTGGCATGTGAAACCCGCATGTGGAGCATTCATTTGTGTGGGATGCTCACCAACCTTCATTTCAGTCCTAGGTACTCAAAAGGCACTAAGCATAGAGTGTGAAAACTGAGTTTCCTTGAGAGCTGCTTGGAAGCCTGATGGTGTGTGAAGTTAGTGAGCCAAATGGAGTTGTTCTCCCACAAGAACCACTCGGCTGATCCTTCTTCAATATGCCCTTCACCAACATGCAGTGTTTCCTTGATTGAATTAGCTCTCACACCAATATTTGCGTCTAGAGCCTTTGCATTGAGGGCTATCTGAAAACGGCTGTGGCGCTGAAGTTGCCTGTGAATGTGGAGTTGGTGGCATGTGAAACCCGCATGTGGAGCATTCGTTTGTGTGGGATGCTCTACCAGGTTCATTCCTAGATAATGCACTCAAAGGGCACTAAGCATAGAGTGTGAAAACTGAGTTTCCTTGAGAGCTGCTTGGAAGCCTGATGGTGTGTGAAGTTAGTGAGCCAAATGGAGTTGTTCTCCCACAAGAACCACTCGGCTGATCCTTCTTCAATATGCCCTTCACCAACATGCAGTGTTTCCTTGATTGAATTAGCTCTCACACCAATATTTGCGTCTAGAGCCTTTGCATTGAGGGCTATCTGAAAACGCTGTGGCGCTGAAGTTGCCTGTGAATGTGGAGTTGGTGGCATGTGAAACCCGCATGTGGAGCATTCGTTTGTGTGCGATGCTCTACCAGGTTCATTCCTAGATAATGCACTCAAAGGGCACTAAGCATAGAGTGTGAAAACTGAGTTTCCTTGAGAGCTGCTTGGAAGCCTGATGGTGTGTGAAGTTAGTGAGCCAAATGGAGTTGTTCTCCCACAAGAACCACTCGGCTGATCCTTCTTCAATATGCCCTTCACCAACATGCAGTGTTTCCTTAATTGAATTAGCTCTCACACCAATATTTGCGTCTAGAGCCTTTGCATTGAGGGCTATCTGAAAACGGCTGTGGCGCTGAAGTTGCCTGTGAATGTGGAGTTGGTGGCATGTGAAACCCGCATGTGGAGCATTCGTTTGTGTGGGATTGTCTTGCAGCTTAATTTCAGTCCTAGGCACTCAAAAGGCACTAAGCATAGAGTGTGAAACCTGAGTTTCCTTGAGAGCTGCTTAGTAGCCTGATGGTGTGTGAAGTTAGTGAGCCAAATGGAGTTGTTCTCCCACAAGAACCACTCGGCTGATCCTTCTTCAATATGCCCTTCACCAACATGCAGTGTTTCCTTGATTGAATTAATTCTCACACAAATATTTGCATCTAGAGCCTTTGCATTGAGGGCTATCTGAAAACGGCTGTGGCGCTGAAGTTGCCTGTGAATGTGGAGTTGGTGGCATGTGAAACCCGCATGTGGAGCATTCGTTTGTGTGGGATGCTCTACCAGGTTCATTCCTACATAATGCACTCAAAGGGCACTAAGCATAGAGTGTGAAAACTGAGTTTCCTTGAGAGCTGCTTGGAAGCCTGATGGTGTGTGAAGTTAGTGAGTCAAATGGAGTTGTTCTCCCACAAGAATCACTCGGCTGATCCTTCTTCAATATGCCCTTCACCAACATGCAGTGTTTCCTTGATTGAATTAGCTCTCACACCAATATTTGCGTCTAGAGCCTTTGCATTGAGGGCTATCTGAAAACGGCTGTGGCGCTGAAGTTGCCTGAGAATGTGGAGTTGGTGGCATGTGAAACCCGCATGTGGAGCATTCGTTTGTGTGGGATGCTCTACCAGGTTCATTCCTAGATAATGCACTCAAAGGGCACTAAGCATAGAGTGTGCAAACTGAGTTTCCTTGAGAGCTGCTTGGAAGCCTGATGGTGTGTGAAGTTAGTGAGCCAAATGGAGTTGTTCTCCCACAAGAACCACCGGCTGATCCTTCTTCAATATGCCCTTCACCAACATGCAGTGTTTCCTTGATTGAATTAGCTCTCACACCAATATTTGCGTCTAGAGCCTTTGCATTGAGGGCTATCTGAAAACGGCTGTGGCGCTGAAGTTGCCTGTGAATGTGGAGTTGGTGGCATGTGAAACCCGCATGTGGAGCATTCGTTTGTGTGGGATGCTCTACCAGGTTCATTCCTAGATAATGCACTCAAAGGGCACTAAGCATAGAGTGTGAAAACTGAGTTTCCTTGAGAGCTGCTTGGAAGCCTGATGGTGTGTGAAGTTAGTGAGCCAAATGGAGTTGTTCTCCCACAAGAACCACTCGGCTGATCCTTCTTCAATATGCCCTTCACCAACATGCAGTGTTTCCTTGATTGAATTAGCTCTCACACCAATATTTGCGTCTAGAGCCTTTGCATTGAGGGCTATCTGAAAACGGCTGTGGCGCTGAAGTTGCCTGTGAATGTGGAGTTGGTGGCATGTGAAACCCGCATGTGGAGCATTCATTTGTGTGGGATGCTCACCAACCTTCATTTCAGTCCTAGGTACTCAAAAGGCACTAAGCATAGAGTGTGAAAACTGAGTTTCCTTGAGAGCTGCTTGGAAGCCTGATGGTGTGTGAAGTTAGTGAGCCAAATGGAGTTGTTCTCCCACAAGAACCACTCGGCTGATCCTTCTTCAATATGCCCTTCACCAACATGCAGTGTTTCCTTGATTGAATTAGCTCTCACACCAATATTTGCGTCTAGAGCCTTTGCATTGAGGGCTATCTGAAAACGGCTGTGGCGCTGAAGTTGCCTGTGAATGTGGAGTTGGTGGCATGTGAAACCCGCATGTGGAGCATTCGTTTGTGTGGGATGCTCTACAAGGTTCATTTCTGTCCTAGGTACTCAAAAGGTACTTAGCATAGAGTGTGAAAACTGAGTTTCCTTGAGAGCTGCTTGGAAGCCTGATGGTGTGTGAAGTTAGTGAGCCAAATGGAGTTGTTCTCCCACAAGAACCACTCGGCTGATCCTTCTTCAATATGCCCTTCACCAACATGCAGTGTTTCCTTGATTGAATTAGCTCTCACACCAATATTTGCGTCTAGAGCCTTTGCATTGAGGGCTATCTGAAAACGGCTGTGGCGCTGAAGTTGCCTGTGAATGTGGAGTTGGTGGCATGTGAAACCCGCATGTGGAGCACTCGTTTGTGTGGGATGCTCTACCAGGTTCATTCCTAGATAATGCACTCAAAGGGCACTAAGCATAGAGTGTGAAAACTGAGTTTCCTTGAGATCTGCTTGGAAGCCTGATGGTGTGTGAAGTTAGTGAGCCAAATGGAGTTGTTCTCCCACAAGAACCACTCGGCTGATCCTTCTTCAATATGCCCTTCACCAACATGCAGTGTTTCCTTGATTGAATTAGCTCTCACACCAATATTTGCGTCTAGAGCCTTTGCATTGAGGGCTATCTGAAAACGGCTGTGGCGCTGAAGTTGCCTGAGAATGTCGAGTTGTTGGCATGTGAAACCCGCATGTGGAGCATTCGTTTGTGTGGGATGCTCTACCAGGTTCATTCCTAGATAATGCACTCAAAGGGCACTAAGCATAGAGTGTGCAAACTGAGTTTCCTTGAGAGCTGCTTGGAAGCCTGATGGTGTGTGAAGTTAGTGAGCCAAATGGAGTTGTACTCCCACAAGAACCACTCGGCTGATCCTTCTTCAATATGCCCTTCACCAACATGCAGAGTTTCCTTGATTGAATTAGCTCTCACACCAATATTTGCGTCTAGAGCCTTTGCATTGAGGGCTATCTGAAAACGGCTGTGGCGCTGAAGTTGCCTGAGAATGTGGAGTTGGTGGCATGTGAAACCCGCATGTGGAGCATTCGTTTGTGTGGGATGCTCTACCAGGTTCATTCCTAGATAATGCACTCAAAGGGCACTAAGCATAGAGTGTGCAAACTGAGTTTCCTTGAGAGCTGCTTGGAAGCCTGATGGTGTGTGAAGTTAGTGAGCCAAATGGAGTTGTTCTCCCACAAGAACCACTCGGCTGATCCTTCTTCAATATGCCCTTCACCAACATGCAGTGTTTCCTTGATTGAATTAGCTCTCACACCAATATTTGCGTCTAGAGCCTTTGCATTGAGGGCTATCTGAAAACGGCTGTGGCGCTGAAGTTGCCTGTGAATGTGGAGTTGGTGGCATGTGAAACCCGCATGTGGAGCATTCGTTTGTGTGGGATGCTCACCAAGCTTCATTTCAGTCCTAGGTACTGAAAGAGCACTAAGCAGAGTGTGCAAACTGAGTTTCCTTGAGAGCTGCTTGGAAGCCTGATGGTGTGTGAAGTTAGTGAGCCAAATGGAGTTGTTCTCCCACAAGAACCACTTGGCTGATCCTTCTTCAATATGCCCTTCACCAACATGCAGAGTTTCCTTGATTGAATTAGCTCTCACACCAGTATTTGCGTCTAGAGCCTTTGCATTGAGGGCTATCTGAAAACGGCTGTGGCGCTGAAGTTGCCTGTGAATGTGGAGTTGGTGGCATGTGAAACCCGCATGTGGAGCATTCGTTTGTGTGGGATGCTCTACCAGGTTCATTCCTAGATAATGCACTCAAAGGGCACTAAGCATAGAGTGTGAAAACTGAGTTTCCTTGAGAGCTGCTTGGAAGCCTGATGGTGTGTGAAGTTAGTGAGCCAAATGGAGTTGTTCTCCCACAAGAACCACTCGGCTGATCCTTCTTCAATATGCCCTTCACCAACATGCAGTGTTTCCTTGATTGAATTAGCTCTCACACAAATATTTGCGTCCAGAGCCTTTGCATTGAGGGCTATCTGAAAACGGCTGTGGCGCTGAAGTTGCCTGTGAATGTGGAGTTGGTGGCATGTGAAACCCGCATGTGGAGCATTCGTTTGTGTGGGATGCTCTACCAGGTTCATTCCTAGATGATGCACTCAAAGGGCACTAAGCATAGAGTGTGAAAACTGAGTTTCCTTGAGAGCTGCTTGGAAACCTGATGGTGTGTGAAGTTAGTGAGCCAAATGGAGTTGTTCTCCCTCAAGAACCACTCGGCTGATCCTTCTTCAATATGCCCTTCACCAACATGCAGTATTTCCTTGATTGAATTAGCTCTCACACCAATATTTGCATCTAGAGCCTTTGCATGAGGGCTATCTGAAAATGGCTGTGGCGCTGAAGTTGCCTGAGGATGTCGAGTTGGTGGCATGTGAAACCCGCATGTGGAGCATTCGTTTGTGTGGGATGCTCTACCAGGTTCATTCCTAGATAATGCAGTCAAAGGGCACTAAGCATAGAGTGTGTAAACTGAGTTTCCTTGAGAGCTGCTTGGAAGCCTGATGGTGTGTGAAGTTAGTGAGCCAAATGGAGTTGTTCTCCAACAAGAACCACTTGGCTGATCCTTCTTCAATATGCCCTTCACCAACATGCAGTGTTTCCTTGATTGAATTAGCTCTCACACCAATATTTGCGTCTAGAGCCTTTGCATTGAGGGCTATCTGAAAACGGCTGTGGCGCTGAAGTTGCCTGTGAATGTGGAGTTGGTGGCATGTGAAACCCGCATGTGGAGCATTCGTTTGTGTGGGATGCTCACCAAGCTTCATTTCAGTCCTAGGTACTGAAAGGGCACTAAGCAAAGTGTGCAAACTGAGTTTCCTTGAGAGCTGCTTGGAAGCCTGATGGTGTGTGAAGTTAGTGAGCCAAATGGAGTTGTTCTCCCACAAGAACCACTTGGCTGATCCTTCTTCAATATGCCCCTCACCAACATGCAGAGTTTCCTTGATTGAATTAGCTCTCACACCAGTATTTGCGTCTAGAGCCTTTGCATTGAGGGCTATCTGAAAACGGCTGTGGCGCTGAAGTTGCCTGTGAATGTGGAGTTGGTGGCATGTGAAACCCGCATGTGGAGCATTCGTTTGTGTGGGATGCTCTACCAGGTTCATTCCTAGATAATGCACTCAAAGGGCACTAAGCACAGAGTGTGAAAACTGAGTTTCCTTGAGAGCTGCTTGGAAGCCTGATGGTGTGTGAAGTTAGTGAGCCAAATGGAGTTGGTCTCCCACAAGAACCACTCGGCTGATCCTTCTTCAATATGCCCTTCACCAACATGCAGTGTTTCCTTGATTGAATTAGCTCTCACACCAATATTTGCGTCTAGAGCCTTTGCATTGAGGGCTATCTGAAAACGGCTGTGGCGCTGAAGTTGCCTGTGAATGTGGAGTTGGTGGCATGTGAAACCCGCATGTGGAGCATTCGTTTGTGTGGGATGGTCTATCAGCTTAATTTCAGTCCTAGGCACTCAAAGGGCACTAAGCATAGAGTGTGAAAACTGAGTTTCCTTGAGAGCTGCTTGGAAGCCTGATGGTGTGTGAAGTTAGTGAGCCAAATGGAGTTGTTCTCCCACAAGAACCACTCGGCTGATCCTTCTTCAATATGCCCTTCACCAACATGCAGTGTTTCCTTGATTGAATTAGCGCTCACACCAATATTTGCGTCTAGACCCTTTGCATTGAGGGCTATCTGAAAACGGCTGTGGCGCTGAAGTTGCCTGAGAATGTGGAGTTGGTGGCATGTGAAACCCGCATGTGGAGCATTTGTTTGTGTGGGATTCTCTACCAGGTTCTTTCCTAGATAATGCACTCAAAGGGCACTAAGCATAGTGTGAAAACTGAGTTTCCTTGAGAGCTGCTTGGAAGCCTGATGGTGTGTGAAGTTAGTGAGCCAAATGGAGTTGTTCTCCCACAAGAACCACTCGGCTGATCCTTCTTCAATATGCCCTTCACCAACATGCAGTGTTTCCTTGATTGAATTAGCTCTCACACCAATATTTGCGTCTAGAGCCTTTGCATTGAGGGCTATCTGAAAACGGCTGTGGCGCTGAAGTTGCCTGAGAATGTGGAGTTGGTGGCATGTGAAACCCGCATGTGGAGCATTCGTTTGTGTGGGATGGTCTACCAGCTTAATTTCAGTCCTAGGCACTCAAAGGACACTAAGCATAGAGTGTGAAAACTGAGTTTCCTTGAGAGCTGCTTAGAAGCCTGATGGTGTGTGAAGTTAGTGAGCCAAATGGAGTTGTTCTCCCACAAGAACCACTCGGCTGATCCTTCTTCAATATGCCCTTCACCAACATGCAGTGTTTCCTTGATTGAATTAGCTCTCACACCAATATTTGCGTCTAGAGCCTTTGCATTGAGGGCTATCTGAAAACGGCTGTGGCGCTGAAGTTGCCTGAGAATGTGGAGTTGGTGGCATGTGAAACCCGCATGTGGAGCATTCGTTTGTGTGGGATGCTCTACCAGGTTCATTCCTAGATAATGCACTCAAAGGGCATTAAGCATAGAGTGTGAAAACTGAGTTTCCTTGAGAGCTGCTTGGAAGCCTGATGGTGTGTGAAGTTAGTGAGCCAAATGGAGTTGTTCTCCCACAAGAACCACCGGCTGATCCTTCTTCAATATGCCCTTCACCAACATGCAGTGTTTCCTTGATTGAATTAGCTCTCACACCAATATTTGCGTCTAGAGCCTTTGCATTGAGGGCTATCTGAAAACGGCTGTGGCGCTGAAGTTGCCTGTGAATGTGGAGTTAGTGGCATGTGAAACCCGCATGTGGAGCATTCGTTTGTGTGGGATGGTCTATCAGCTTAATTTCAGTCCAAGGCACTCAAAAGACACTAAGCATAGAGTGTGAAAACTGAGTTTCCTTGAGAGCTGCTTGGAAGCCTGATGGTGTGTGAAGTTAGTGAGCCAAATGGAGTTGTTCTCCCACAAGAACCACTCGGTTGACCCTTCTTCAATATGCCCTTCACCAACATGCAGTATTTCCTTGATTGAATTAGCTCTCACACCAATATTTGTGTCTAGAGCCTTTGCATTGAGGGCTATCTGAAAACGGCTGTGGCGCTGAAGTTGCCTGTGAATGTGGAGTTGGTGACATGTGAAACCCGCATGTGGAGCATTCGTTTGTGTGGGATGCTCACCAAGCTTCATTTCAGTCCTAGGTACTGAAAGGGCACTAAGCTGAGTGTGCAAACTGAGTTTCCTTGAGAGCTGCTTAGAAGCCTGATGGTGTGTGAAGTTAGTGAGCCAAATGGAGTTGTTCTCCCACAAGAACCACTCGGCTGATCCTTCTTCAATATGCCCTTCACCAACAAGCAGAGTTTCCTTGATTGAATTAGCTCTCACACCAGTATTTGCGTCTAGAGCCTTTGCATTGAGTGCTATCTGAAAACGGCTGTGGCGCTGAAGTTGCCTGTCAATGTGGAGTTGGTGGCATGTGAAACCCGCATGTGGAGCATTCGTTTGTGTGGGATGCTCTACCAGGTTCATTCCTAGATAATGCACTCAAAGGGCACTAAGCATAGAGTGTGAAAACTGAGTTTCCTTGAGAGCTGCTGGGAAGCGTGGTGGTGTGTGAAGTTAGTGAGCCAAATGGAGTTGTTCTCCCACAAGAACCACTCGGCTGATCCTTCTTCAATATGCCCTTCACCAACATGCAGTGTTTCCTTGATTGAATTAGCTCTCACACCAATATTTGCGTCTAGAGCCTTTGCATTTAGGGCTATCTGAAAACGGCTGTGGCGCTGAAGTTGCCTGTGAATGTGGAGTTGGTGGCATGTGAAACCCGCATGTGGAGCATTCGTTTGTGTGGGATGCTCTACCAGGTTCATTCCTAGATAATGCACTCAAAGGGCACTAAGCATAGAGTGTGAAAACTGAGTTTCCTTGAGAGCTGCTTGGAAGCCTGATGGTGTGTGAAGTTAGTGAGCCAAATGGAGTTGTTCTCCCACAAGAACCACTCGGCTGATCCTTCTTCAATATGCCTTTCACCAACATGCAGTGTTTCCTTGATTGAATTAGCTCTCACACCAATATTTGCGTCTAGAGCCTTTGCATTGAGGGCTATCTGAAAACGGCTGTGGCGCTGAAGTTGCCTGTGAATGTGGAGTTGGTGGCATGTGAAACCCGCATGTGGAGCATTCGTTTGTGTGGGATGCTCACCAAGCTTCATTTCAGTCCTAGGTACTGAAAGGGCACTAAGCAGAGTGTGCAAACTGAGTTTCCTTGAGAGCTGCTTGGAAGCCTGATGGTGTGTGAAGTTAGTGAGCCAAATGGAGTTGTTCTCCCACAAGAACCACTTGGCTGATCCTTCTTCAATATGCCCTTCACCAACATGCAGAGTTTCCTTGATTGAATTAGCTCTCACACCAGTATTTGCGTCTAGAGCCTTTGCATTGAGGGCTATCTGAAAACGGCTGTGGCGCTGAAGTTGCCTGTGAATGTGGAGTTGGTGGCATGTGAAACCCGCATGTGGAGCATTCGTTTGTGTGGGATGCTCTACCAGGTTCATTCCTAGATAATGCACTCAAAGGGCACTAAGCATAGAGTGTGAAAACTGAGTTTCCTTGAGAGCTGCTTGGAAGCCTGATGGTGTGTGAAATTAGTGAGCCAAATGGAGTTGTTCTCCCACAAGAACCACTCGGCTGATCCTTCTTCAATATGCCCTTCACCAACATGCAGTGTTTCCTTGATTGAATTAGCTCTCACACCAATATTTGCGTCTAGAGCCTTTGCATTGAGGGCTATCTGAAAACGGCTGTGGCGCTGAAGTTGCCTGTCAATGTGGAGTTGGTGGCATGTGAAACCCGCATGTGGAGCATTCGTTTGTGTGGGATGCTCTACCAGGTTCATTCCTAGATAATGCACTCAAAGGACACTAAGCATAGAGTGTGAAAACTGAGTTTCCTTGAGAGCTGCTTGGAAGCCTGATGGTGTGTGAAGTTAGTGAGCCAAATGGAGTTGTTCTCCCACAAGAACCACTCGGCTGATCCTTCTTCAATATGCCCTTCACCAACATGCAGTGTTTCCTTGATTGAATTAGCTCTCACACAAATATTTGCGTCTAGAGCCTTTGCATTGAGGGCTATCTGAAAACGGCTGTGGCGCTGAAGTTGCCTGTGAATGTGGAGTTGGTGGCATGTGAAACCCGCATGTGGAGCATTCGTTTGTGTGGGATGGTCTATCAGCTTAATTTCAGTCCTAGGCACTCAAAGGGCACTAAGCATAGAGTGTGAAAACTGAGTTTCCTTGAGAGCTGCTTGGAAGCTTGATGGTGTGTGAAGTTAGTGAGCCAAATGGAGTTGTTCTCCCACAAGAACCACTCGGCTGATCCTTCTTCAATATGCCCTTCACCAACATGCAGTGTTTCCTTGATTGAATTAGCTCTCACACCAATATTTGCGTCTAGAGCCTTTGCATTGAGGGCTATCTGAAAACGGCTGTGGCGCTGAAGTTGCCTGAGAATGTGGAGTTGGTGGCATGTGAAACCCGCATGTGGAGCATTCGTTTGTGTGGGATGCTCTACCAGGTTCATTCCTAGATAATGCACTCAAAGGGCACTAAGCATAGAGTGTGAAAACTGAGTTTCCTTGAGAGCTGCTTGGAAGCCTGATGGTGTGTGAAGTTAGTGAGCCAAATGGAGTTGTTCTCCCACAAGAACCACCGGCTGATCCTTCTTCAATATGCCCTTCACCAACATGCAGTGTTTCCTTGATTGAATTAGCTCTCACACCAATATTTGCGTCTAGAGCCTTTGCATTGAGGGCTATCTGAAAACGGCTGTGGCGCTGAAGTTGCCTGTGAATGTGGAGTTAGTGGCATGTGAAACCCGCATGTGGAGCATTCGTTTGTGTGGGATGGTCTATCAGCTTAATTTCAGTCCAAGGCACTCAAAAGACACTAAGCATAGAGTGTGAAAACTGAGTTTCCTTGAGAGCTGCTTGGAAGCCTGATGGTGTGTGAAGTTAGTGAGCCAAATGGAGTTGTTCTCCCACAAGAACCACTCGGTTGACCCTTCTTCAATATGCCCTTCACCAACATGCAGTGTTTCCTTGATTGAATTAGCTCTCACACCAATATTTGTGTCTAGAGCCTTTGCATTGAGGGCTATCTGAAAACGGCTGTGGCGCTGAAGTTGCCTGTGAATGTGGAGTTGGTGGCATGTGAAACCCGCATGTGGAGCATTCGTTTGTGTGGGATGCTCACCAAGCTTCATTTCAGTCCTAGGTACTGAAAGGGCACTAAGCTGAGTGTGCAAACTGAGTTTCCTTGAGAGCTGCTTAGAAGCCTGATGGTGTGTGAAGTTAGTGAGCCAAATGGAGTTGTTCTCCCACAAGAACCACTTGGCTGATCCTTCTTCAATATGCCCTTCACCAACAAGCAGAGTTTCCTTGATTGAATTAGCTCTCACACCAGTATTTGCGTCTAGAGCCTTTGCATTGAGTGCTATCTGAAAACGGCTGTGGCGCTGAAGTTGCCTGTCAATGTGGAGTTGGTGGCATGTGAAACCCGCATGTGGAGCATTCGTTTGTGTGGGATGCTCTACCAGGTTCATTCCTAGATAATGCACTCAAAGGGCACTAAGCATAGAGTGTGAAAACTGAGTTTCCTTGAGAGCTGCTGGGAAGCGTGGTGGTGTGTGAAGTTAGTGAGCCAAATGGAGTTGTTCTCCCACAAGAACCACTCGGCTGATCCTTCTTCAATATGCCCTTCACCAACATGCAGTGTTTCCTTGATTGAATTAGCTCTCACACCAATATTTGCGTCTAGAGCCTTTGCATTTAGGGCTATCTGAAAACGGCTGTGGCGCTGAAGTTGCCTGTGAATGTGGAGTTGGTGGCATGTGAAACCCGCATGTGGAGCATTCGTTTGTGTGGGATGCTCTACCAGGTTCATTCCTAGATAATGCACTCAAAGGGCACTAAGCATAGAGTGTGAAAACTGAGTTTCCTTGAGAGCTGCTTGGAAGCCTGATGGTGTGTGAAGTTAGTGAGCCAAATGGAGTTGTTCTCCCACAAGAACCACTCGGCTGATCCTTCTTCAATATGCCCTTCACCAACATGCAGTGTTTCCTTGATTGAATTAGCTCTCACACCAATATTTGCGTCTAGAGCCTTTGCATTGAGGGCTATCTGAAAACGGCTGTGGCGCTGAAGTTGCCTGTGAATGTGGAGTTGGTGGCATGTGAAACCCGCATGTGGAGCATTCGTTTGTGTGGGATGCTCACCAAGCTTCATTTCAGTCCTAGGTACTGAAAGGGCACTAAGCAGAGTGTGCAAACTGAGTTTCCTTGAGAGCTGCTTGGAAGCCTGATGGTGTGTGAAGTTAGTGAGCCAAATGGAGTTGTTCTCCCACAAGAACCACTTGGCTGATCCTTCTTCAATATGCCCTTCACCAACATGCAGAGTTTCCTTGATTGAATTAGCTCTCACACCAGTATTTGCGTCTAGAGCCTTTGCATTGAGGGCTATCTGAAAACGGCTGTGGCGCTGAAGTTGCCTGTGAATGTGGAGTTGGTGGCATGTGAAATCCGCATGTGGAGCATTCGTTTGTGTGGGATGCTCTACCAGGTTCATTCCTAGATAATGCACTCAAAGGGCACTAAGCATAGAGTGTGAAAACTGAGTTTCCTTGAGAGCTGCTTGGAAGCCTGATGGTGTGTGAAATTAGTGAGCCAAATGGAGTTGTTCTCCCACAAGAACCACTCGGCTGATCCTTCTTCAATATGCCCTTCACCAACATGCAGTGTTTCCTTGATTGAATTAGCTCTCACACCAATATTTGCGTCTAGAGCCTTTGCATTGAGGGCTATCTGAAAACGGCTGTGGCGCTGAAGTTGCCTGTGAATGTGGAGTTGGTGGCATGTGAAACCCGCATGTGGAGCATTCGTTTGTGTGGGATGCTCTACCAGGTTCATTCCTAGATAATGCACTCAAAGGACACTAAGCATAGAGTGTGAAAACTGAGTTTCCTTGAGAGCTGCTTGGAAGCCTGATGGTGTGTGAAGTTAGTGAGCCAAATGGAGTTGTTCTCCCACAAGAACCACTCGGCTGATCCTTCTTCAATATGCCCTTCACCAACATGCAGTGTTTCCTTGATTGAATTAGCTCTCACACAAATATTTGCGTCTAGAGCCTTTGCATTGAGGGCTATCTGAAAACGGCTGTGGCGCTGAAGTTGCCTGTGAATGTGGAGTTGGTGGCATGTGAAACCCGCATGTGGAGCATTCGTTTGTGTGGGATGGTCTATCAGCTTAATTTCAGTCCTAGGCACTCAAAGGGCACTAAGCATAGAGTGTGAAAACTGAGTTTCCTTGAGAGCTGCTTGGAAGCTTGATGGTGTGTGAAGTTAGTGAGCCAAATGGAGTTGTTCTCCCACAAGAACCACTCGGCTGATCCTTCTTCAATATGCCCTTCACCAACATGCAGTGTTTCCTTGATTGAATTAGCTCTCACACCAATATTTGCGTCTAGAGCCTTTGCATTGAGGGCTATCTGAAAACGGCTGTGGCGCTGAAGTTGCCTGAGAATGTGGAGTTGGTGGCATGTGAAACCCGCATGTGGAGCATTCGTTTGTGTGGGATGCTCTACCAGGTTCATTCCTAGATAATGCACTCAAAGGGCACTAAGCATAGAGTGTGAAAACTGAGTTTCCTTGAGAGCTGCTTGGAAGCCTGATGGTGTGTGAAGTTAGTGAGCCAAATGGAGTTGTTCTCCCACAAGAACCACCGGCTGATCCTTCTTCAATATGCCCTTCACCAACATGCAGTGTTTCCTTGATTGAATTAGCTCTCACACCAATATTTGCGTCTAGAGCCTTTGCATTGAGGGCTATCTGAAAACGGCTGTGGCGCTGAAGTTGCCTGAGAATGTGGAGTTAGTGGCATGTGAAACCCGCATGTGGAGCATTCGTTTGTGTGGGATGGTCTATCAGCTTAATTTCAGTCCTAGGCACTCAAAGGACACTAAGCATAGAGTGTGAAAACTGAGTTTCCTAGAGAGCTGCTTGGAAGCCTGATGGTGTGTGAAGTTAGTGAGCCAAATGGAGTTGTTCTCCCACAAGAACCACTCGGTTGACCCTTCTTCAATATGCCCTTCACCAACATGCAGTGTTTCCTTGATTGAATTAGCTCTCACACCAATATTTGTGTCTAGAGCCTTTGCATTGAGGGCTATCTGAAAACGGCTGTGGCGCTGAAGTTGCCTGTGAATGTGGAGTTGGTGGCATGTGAAACCCGCATGTGGAGCATTCGTTTGTGTGGGATGCTCACCAAGCTTCATTTCAGTCCTAGGTACTGAAAGGGCACTAAGCAGAGTGTGAAAACTGAGTTTCCTTGAGAGCTGCTTAGAAGCCTGATGGTGTGTGAAGTTAGTGAGCCAAATGGAGTTGTTCTCCCACAAGAACCACTCGGCTGATCCTTCTTCAATATGCCCTTCACCAACAAGCAGAGTTTCCTTGATTGAATTAGCTCTCACACCAGTATTTGCGTCTAGAGCCTTTGCATTGAGGGCTATCTGAAAACGGCTGTGGCGCTGAAGTTGCCTGTCAATGTGGAGTTGGTGGCATGTGAAACCCGCATGTGGAGCATTCGTTTGTGTGGGATGCTCTACCAGGTTCATTCCTAGATAATGCACTCAAAGGGCACTAAGCATAGAGTGTGAAAACTGAGTTTCCTTGAGAGCTGCTGGAAGCCTGGTGGTGTGTGAAGTTAGTGAGCCAAATGGAGTTGTTCTCCCACAAGAACCACTCGGCTGATCCTTCTTCAATATGCCCTTCACCAACATGCAGTGTTTCCTTGATTTAATTAGCTCTCACACCAATATTTGCGTCTAGAGCCTTTGCATTGAGGGCTATCTGAAAACGGCTGTGGCGCTGAAGTTGCCTGTGAATGTGGAGTTGGTGGCATGTGAAACCCGCATGTGGAGCATTCGTTTGTGTGGGATGCTCACCAAGCTTCATTTCAGTCCTAGGTACTGAAAGGGCACTAAGCAGAGTGTGCAAACTGAGTTTCCTTGAGAGCTGCTTGGAAGCCTGATGGTGTGTGAAGTTAGTGAGCCAAATGGAGTTGTTCTCCCACAAGAACCACTTGGCTGATCCTTTTTCAATATGCCCTTCACCAACATGCAGAGTTTCCTTGATTGAATTAGCTCTCACACCAGTATTTGCGTCTAGAGCCTTTGCATTGAGGGCTATCTGAAAACGGCTGTGGCGCTGAAGTTGCCTGTGAATGTGGAGTTGGTGGCATGTGAAACCCGCATGTGGAGCATTCGTTTGTGTGGGATGCTCTACCAGGTTCATTCCTAGATAATGCACTCAAAGGGCACTAAGCATAGAGTGTGAAAACTGAGTTTCCTTGAGAGCTGCTTGGAAGCCTGATGGTGTATGAAGTTAGTGAGCCAAATGGAGTTGTTCTCCCACAAGAACCACTCGGCTGATCCTTCTTCAATATGCCCTTCACCAACATGCAGTGTTTCCTTGATTGAATTAGCTCTCACACCAATATTTGCGTCTAGAGCCTTTGCATTGAGGGCTATCTGAAAATGGCTGTGGCGCTGAAGTTGCCTGAGAATGTCGAGTTGGTGGCATGTGAAACCCGCATGTGGAGCATTCGTTTGTGTGGGATGCTCTACCAGGTTCATTCCTAGATAATGCACTCAAAGGGCACTAAGCATAGAGTGTGTAAACTGAGTTTCCTTGAGAGCTGCTTGGAAGCCTGATGGTGTGTGAAGTTAGTGAGCCAAATGGAGTTGTTCTCCAACAAGAACCACTCGGCTGATCCTTCTTCAATATGCCCTTCACCAACATGCAGTGTTTCCTTGATTGAATTAGCTCTCACACCAATATTTGCGTCTAGAGCCTTTGCATTGAGGGCTATCTGAAAACGGCTGTGGCGCTGAAGTTGCCTGTGAATGTGGAGTTGGTGGCATGTGAAACCCGCATGTGGAGCATTCGTTTGTGTGGGATGCTCTACCAGGTTCATTCCTAGATAATGCACTCAAAGGGCACTAAGCATAGAGTGTGAAAACTGAGTTTCCTTGAGAGCTGCTTGGAAGCCTGATGGTGTATGAAGTTAGTGAGCCAAATGGAGTTGTTCTCCCACAAGAACCACTCGGCTGATCCTTCTTCAATATGCCCTTCACCAACATGCAGTGTTTCCTTGATTGAATTAGCTCTCACACAAATATTTGCGTCTAGAGCCTTTGCATTGAGGGCTATCTGAAAATGGCTGTGGCGCTGAAGTTGCCTGAGAATGTCGAGTTGGTGGCATGTGAAACCCGCATGTGGAGCATTCGTTTGTGTGGGATGCTCTACCAGGTTCATTCCTAGATAATGCACTCAAAGGGCACTAAGCATAGAGTGTGTAAACTGAGTTTCCTTGAGAGCTGCTTGGAAGCCTGATGGTGTGTGAAGTTAGTGAGCCAAATGGAGTTGTTCTCCAACAAGAACCACTCGGCTGATCCTTCTTCAATATGCCCTTCACCAACATGCAGTGTTTCCTTGATTGAATTAGCTCTCACACCAATATTTGCGTCTAGAGCCTTTGCATTGAGGGCTATCTGAAAACGGCTGTGGCGCTGAAGTTGCCTGTGAATGTGGAGTTGGTGGCATGTGAAACCCGCATGTGGAGCATTCGTTTGTGTGGGATGCTCTACCAGGTTCATTCCTAGATAATGCACTCAAAGGGCACTAAGCATAGAGTGTGAAAACTGAGTTTCCTTGAGAGCTGCTTGGAAGCCTGATGGTGTGTGAAGTTAGTGAGCCAAATGGAGTTGTTCTCCCACAAGAACCACTCGGCTGATCCTTCTTCAATATGCCCTTCACCAACATGCAGTGTTTCCTTGATTGAATTAGCTCTCACACCAATATTTGCGTCTAGAGCCTTTGCATTGAGGGCTATCTGAAAACGGCTGTGGCGCTGAAGTTGCCTGTGAATGTGGAGTTGGTGGCATGTGAAACCCGCATGTGGAGCATTCGTTTGTGTGGGATGCTCACCAAGCTTCATTTCAGTCCTAAGTACTGAAAGGGCACTAAGCAGAGTGTGCAAACTGAGTTTCCTTGAGAGCTGCTTGGAAGCCTGATGGTGTGTGAAGTTAGTGAGCCAAATGGAGTTGTTCTCCCACAAGAACCACTCGGCTGATCCTTCTTCAATATGCCCTTCACCAACATGCAGAGTTTCCTTGATTGAATTAGCTCTCACACCAGTATTTGCGTCTAGAGCCTTTGCATTGAGGGCTATCTGAAAACGGCTGTGGCGCTGAAGTTGCCTGTGAATGTGGAGTTGGTGGCATGTGAAACCCGCATGTGGAGCATTCGTTTGTGTGGGATGCTCTACCAGGTTCATTCCTAGATAATGCACTCAAAGGGCACTAAGCATAGAGTGTGAAAACTGAGTTTCCTTGAGAGCTGCTTGGAAGCCTGATGGTGTATGAAGTTAGTGAGCCAAATGGAGTTGTTCTCCCACAAGAACCACTCGGCTGATCCTTCTTCAATATGCCCTTCACCAACATGCAGTGTTTCCTTGATTGAATTAGCTCTCACACCAATATTTGCGTCTAGAGCCTTTGCATTGAGGGCTATCTGAAAATGGCTGTGGCGCTGAAGTTGCCTGAGAATGTCGAGTTGGTGGCATGTGAAACCCGCATGTGGAGCATTCGTTTGTGTGGGATGCTCTACCAGGTTCATTCCTAGATAATGCACTCAAAGGGCACTAAGCATAGAGTGTGAAAACTGAGTTTCCTGGAGAGCTGCTTGGAAGCCTGATGGTGTGTGAAGTTAGTGAGCCAAATGGAGTTGTTCTCCAACAAGAACCACTCGGCTGATCCTTCTTCAATATGCCCTTCACCAACATGCAGTGTTTCCTTGATTGAATTAGCTCTCACACCAATATTTGCGTCTAGAGCTTTTGCATTGAGGGCTATCTGAAAACGGCTGTGGCGCTGAAGTTGCCTGTGAATGTGGAGTTGGTGGCATGTGAAACCCGCATGTGGAGCATTCGTTTGTGTGGGATGCTCTACCAGGTTCATTCCTAGATAATGCACTCAAAGGGCACTAAGCATAGAGTGTGAAAACTGAGTTTCCTTGAGAGCTGCTTGGAAGCCTGATGGTGTGTGAAGTTAGTGAGCCAAATGGAGTTGTTCTCCCACAAGAACCACTCGGCTGATCCTTCTTCAATATGCCCTTCACCAACATGCAGTGTTTCCTTGATTGAATTAGCTCTCACACCAATATTTGCGTCTAGAGCCTTTGCATTGAGGGCTATCTGAAAACGGCTGTGGCGCTGAAGTTGCCTGTGAATGTGGAGTTGGTGGCATGTGAAACCCGCATGTGGAGCATTCGTTTGTGTGGGATGCTCACCAAGCTTCATTTCAGTCCTAAGTACTGAAAGGGCACTAAGCATAGTGTGCAAACTGAGTTTCCTTGAGAGCTGCTTAGAAGCCTGATGGTGTGTGAAGTTAGTGAGCCAAATGGAGTTGTTCTCCCACAAGAACCACTTGGCTGATCCTTCTTCAATATGCCCTTCACCAACATGCAGAGTTTCCTTGATTGAATTAGCTCTCACACCAGTATTTGCGTCTAGAGCCTTTGCATTGAGGGCTATCTGAAAACGGCTGTGGCGCTGAAGTTGCCTGTGAATGTGGAGTTGGTGGCATGTGAAACCCGCATGTGGAGCATTCGTTTGTGTGGGATGCTCTACCAGGTTCATTCCTAGATAATGCACTCAAAGGGCACTAAGCATAGAGTGTGAAAACTGAGTTTCCTGGAGAGCTGCTTGGAAGCCTGATGGTGTGTGAAGTTAGTGAGCCAAATGGAGTTGTTCTCCCACAAGAACCACCGGCTGATCCTTCTTCAATATGCCCTTCACCAACATGCAGTGTTTCCTTGATTGAATTAGCTCTCACACCAATATTTGCGTCTAGAGCCTTTGCATTGAGGGCTATCTGAAAACGGCTGTGGCGCTGAAGTTGCCTGAGAATGTGGAGTTGGTGGCATGTGAAACCCGCATGTGGAGCATTCGTTTGTTTGGGATGCTCTACCAGCTTAATTTCAGTCCTAGGCACTCAAAGGGCACTAAGCATAGAGTGTGAAAACTGAGTTTCCTTGAGAGCTGCTTGGAAGCCTGATGGTGTGTGAAGTTAGTGAGCCAAATGGAGTTGTTCTCCCACAAGAACCACTCGGCTGATCCTTCTTCAATATGCCCTTCACCAACATGCAGTGTTTCCTTGATTGAATTAGCTCTCACACCAATATTTGCGTCTAGAGCCTTTGCATTGAGGGCTACCTGAAAACGGCTGTGGCGCTGAAGTTGCCTGTGAATGTGGAGTTGGTGGCATGTGAAACCCGCATGTGGAGCATTCGTTTGTGTGGGATGCTCTACCAGGTTCATTCCTAGATAATGCAGTCAAAGGGCACTAAGCATAGAGTGTGAAAACTGAGTTTCCTTGAGAGCTGCTTGGAAGCCTGATGGTGTGTGAAGTTAGTGAGCCAAATGGAGTTGTTCTCCCACAAGAACCACCGGCTGATCCTTCTTCAATATGCCCTTCACCAACATGCAGTGTTTCCTTGATTGAATTAGCTCTCACACCAATATTTGCATCTAGAGCCTTTGCATTGAGGGCTATCTGAAAACGGCTGTGGCGCTGAAGTTGCCTGTGAATGTGGAGTTGGTGGCATGTGAAACCCGCATGTGGAGCATTCGTTTGTGTGGGATGCTCTACCAGGTTCTTTCCTAGATAATGCACTCAAAGGGCACTAAGCATAGAGTGTGAAAACTGAGTTTCCTTGAGAGCTGCTTGGAAGCCTGATGGTGTGTGAAGTTAGTGAGCCAAATGGAGTTGTTCTCCCACAAGAACCACTCGGCTGATCCTTCTTCAATATGCCCTTCACCAACATGCAGTGTTTCCTTGATTGAATTAGCTCTCACACCAATATTTGCGTCTAGAGCCTTTGCATTGAGGGCTATCTGAAAACGGCTGTGGCGCTGAAGTTGCCTGTGAATGTGGAGTTGGTGGCATGTGAAACCCGCATGTGGAGCGTTTGTTTGTGTGGGATGCTCTACCAGGTTCATTCCTAGATAATGCACTCAAAGGGCACTAAGCATAGAGTGTGAAAACTGAGTTTCCTTGAGAGCTGCTTAGAAGCCTGATGGTGTGTGAAGTTAGTGAGCCAAATGGAGTTGTTCTCCCACAAGAACCACTCGGCTGATCCTTCTTCAATATGCCCTTCACCAACATGCAGTGTTTCCTTGATTGAATTAGCTCTCACACCAATATTTGCGTCTAGAGCCTTTGCATTGAGGGCTACCTGAAAACGGCTGTGGCGGTGAAGTTCCTGTGAATGTGGAGTTGGTGGCATGTGAAACCCGCATGTGGAGCATTCGTTTGTTTGGGATGCTCTACCAGGTTCATTCCTAGATAATGCACTCAAAGGGCACTAAGCATAGAGTGTGCAAACTGAATTTCCTTGAGAGCTGCTTAGAAGCCTGATGGTGTGTGAAGTTAGTGAGCCAAATGGAGTTGTTCTCCCACAAGAACCACTCGGCTGATCCTTCTTCAATATGCCCTTCACCAACATGCAGTGTTTCCTTGATTGAATTAGCTCTCACACCAATATTTGCGTCTAGAGCCTTTGCATTGAGGGCTATCTGAAAACGGCTGTGGCGCTGAAGTTGCCTGAGAATGTGGAGTTGGTGGCATGTGAAACCCGCATGTGGAGCATTCGTTTGTGTGGGATGCTCTACCAGGTTCATTCCTAGATAATGTACTCAAAGGGCACTAAGCATAGAGTGTGAAAACTGAGTTTCCTTGAGAGCTGCTTGGAAGCCTGATGGTGTGTGAAGTTAGTGAGCCAAATGGAGTTGTTCTCCCACAAGAACCACTCGGCTGATCCTTCTTCAATATGCCCTTCACCAACATGCAGTGTTTCCTTGATTGAATTAGCTCTCACACCAATATTTGCGTCTAGAGCCTTTGCATTGAGGGCTATCTGAAAACGGCTGTGGCGCTGAAGTTGCCTGTCAATGTGGAGTTGGTGGCATGTGAAACCCGCATGTGGAGCATTCGTTTGTGTGGGATGGTCTACCAGCTTAATTTCAGTCCTAGGCACTCAAAGGACACTAAGCATAGAGTGTGAAAACTGAGTTTCCTTGAGAGCTGCTTAGAAGCCTGATGGTGTGTGAAGTTAGTGAGCCAAATGGAGTTGTTCTCCCACAAGAACCACTCGGCTGATCCTTCTTCAATATGCCCTTCACCAACATGCAGTGTTTCCTTGATTGAATTAGCTCTCACACCAATATTTGCGTCTAGAGCATTTGCATTGAGGGCTATCTGAAAACGGCTGTGGCGCTGAATTTGCCTGTGAATGTGGAGTTGGTGGCATGTGAAACCCGCATGTGGAGCATTTCTTTGTGTGCGATGCTCTACCAGGTTCATTCCTAGATAATGCACTCAAAGGGCACTAAGCATAGAGTGTGAAAACTGAGTTTCCTTGAGATCTGCTTGGAAGCCTGATGGTGTGTGAAGTTAGTGAGCCAAATGGAGTTGTTCTCCCACAAGAACCACTCGGCTGAATCCTTCTTCAATATGCCCTTCACCAACATGCAGTGTTTCCTTGATTGAATTAGCTCTCACACCAATATTTGCGTCTAGAGCCTTTGCATTGAGGGCTATCTGAAAACGGCTGTGGCGCTGAAGTTGCCTGTCAATGTGGAGTTGGTGGCATGTGAAACCCGCATGTGGAGCATTCGTTTGTGTGGGATGGTCTACCAGCTTAATTTCAGTCCTAGGCACTCAAAGGACACTAAGCATAGAGTGTGAAAACTGAGTTTCCTTGAGAGCTGCTTAGAAGCCTGATGGTGTGTGAAGTTAGTGAGCCAAATGGAGTTGTTCTCCCACAAGAACCACTCGGCTGATCCTTCTTCAATATGCCCTTCACCAACATGCAGTGTTTCCTTGATTGAATTAGCCCTGACACCAATATTTGTGTCTAGAGCCTTTGCATTGAGGGCTATCTGAAAACGGCTGTGGCGCTGAAGTTGCCTGTGAATGTGGAGTTGGTGGCATGTGAAACCCGCATGTGGAGCATTCGTTTGTGTGGGATGCTCTACCCAGGTTCATTCCTAGATAATGCACTCAAAGGGCACTAAGCATAGAGTGTGAAAACTGAGTTTCTTTGAGAGCTGCTTGAAGCATGATGGTGTGTGAAGTTAGTGAGCCAAATGGAGTTGTTCTCCACAAGAACCACTCGGCTGATCCTTCTTCAATATGCCGTTCACCAACATGCAGTGTTTCCTTAATTGAATTAGCTCTCACACCAATATTTGCGTCTAGAGCCTTTGCATTGAGGGCTATCTGAAAACGGCTGTGGCGCTGAAGTTGCCTGTGAATGTGGAGTTGGTGGCATGTGAAACCCGCATGTGGAGCATTCGTTTGTGTGGGATGCTCTACCAGCTTCATTTCAGTCCTAGGCACTCAAAGGGCACTAAGCATAGAGTGTGAAAACTGAGTTTCCTTGAGAGCTGCTTGGAAGCCTGATGGTGTGTGAAGTTAGTGAGCGAAATGGAGTTGTTCTCCCACAAGAACCACTCGGCTGATCCTTCTTCAATATGCCCTTCACCAACATGCAGTGTTTCCTTGATTGAATTAGCCCTGACACCAATATTTGTGTCTAGAGCCTTTGCATTGAGGGCTATCTGAAAACGACTGTGGCGCTGAAGTTGCCTGTGAATGTGGAGTTGCGTGGCATGTGAAACCCGCATGTGGAGCATTCGTTTGTGTGGGATGCTCTACCAGGTTCATTCCTAGATAATGCACTCAAAGGGGCACCAAGCATAGAATGTGAAAACTGAGTTTCCTTGAGAGCTGCTTGGAAGCCTGATGGTGTGTGAAGTTAGTGAGCCAAATGGAGTTGTTCTCCCACAAGAACCACTCGGCTGATCCTTCTTCAATATGCCCTTCACCAACATGCAGTGTTTCCTTGATTGAATTAGCTCTCACACCAATATTTGCGTCTAGAGCCTTTGCATTGAGGGCTATCTGAAAACGGCTATGGTGCTGAAGTTGCCTGAGAATGTGGAGTTGGTGGCATGTGAAACCCGCATGTGGAGTATTCGTTTGTGTGGGATGCTCTACCAGGTTCATTCCTAGATAATGCACTCAAAGGGCACTAAGCATAGAGTGTGAAAACTGAGTTTCCTTGAGAGCTGCTTGGAAGCCTGGTGGTGTGTGAAGTTAGTGAGCCAAATGGAGTTGTTCTCCCACAAGAACCACTCGGCTGATCCTTCTTCAATATGCCCTTCACCAACATGCAGTGTTTCCTTGATTGAATTAGCTCTCACACCAATATTTGCGTCTAGAGCCTTTGCATTGAGGGCTATCTGAAAACGGCTGTGGCGCTGAAGTTGCCTGAGAATGTGGAGTTGGTGGCATGTGAAACCCGCATGTGGAGCATTCGTTTGTGTGGGATGCTTACCAAGCTTCATTTCAGTCCTAGGCACTCAAAGGGCACTAAGCATAGAGTGTGAAAACTGAGTTTCCTTGAGAGCTGCTTGGAAGCATGATGGTGTGTGAAGTTAGTGAGCCAAATGGAGTTGTTCTCCCACAAGAACCACTCGGCTGATCCTTCTTCAATATGCCCTTCACCAACATGCAGTGTTTCCTTGATTGAATTAGCTCTCACACCAATATTTGCGTCTAGAGCCTTTGCATTGAGGGCTATCTGAAAACGGCTGTGGCGCTGAAGTTGCCTGAGAATGTGGAGTTGGTGGCATGTGAAACCGGCATTTGGAGCATTCGTTTGTATGGGATCTCACCAAGCTTCACTTCAGTCCTAGGCACTCAAAGGGCACTAAGCATAGAGTGTGAAAACTGAGTTTCCTTGAGAGCTGCTTGGAAGCCTGATGGTGTGTAAAGTTAGTGAGCCAAATGGAGTTGTTCTCCCCCAAGAAGCACTCGGCTGATCCTTCTTCAATATGCCATTCAATATCATTCTTCACCAACATGCAGTGTTTCCTTGATTGCATTAGCTCTCACACCAATATTTGCGTCTAGAGCCTTTGCATTGAGGGCTATCTGAAAAAGGCTGTGGCGCTGAAGTTGCCTGTGAATGTGGAGTTGGTGGCATGTGAAACCCGCATGTGGAGCATTCGTTTGTGTGGGATGCTCTACCAGCTTCATTTCAGTCCTAGGCACTCAAAGGGCTCTAAGCATAGAGTGTGAAAACTGAGTTTCCTTGAGAGCTGCTTGGAAGCATGATGGTGTGTGAAGTTAGTGAGCCAAATGGAGTTGTTCTCCCACAAGAACCACTCGGCTGATCCTTCTTCAATATGCCCTTCACCAACATGCAGTGTTTCCTTGATTGAATTAGCTCTCACACCAATATTTGCGTCTAGAGCCTTTGCATTGAGGGCTATCTGAAAACGGCTGTGGCGCTGAAGTTGACTGAGAATGTGGAGTTGGTGGCATGTGAAACCGGCATTTAGAGCATTCGTTTGTATGGGATCTCACCAAGCTTCACTTCAGTCCTAGGCACTCAAAGGGCACTAAGCA
Organism: Ochotona princeps; assembly: GCF_030435755.1. Classification (NCBI taxonomy): domain Eukaryota; kingdom Metazoa; phylum Chordata; class Mammalia; order Lagomorpha; family Ochotonidae; genus Ochotona; species Ochotona princeps. Next base: position 31,811 of record NW_026697822.1, read on the forward strand.
TAGAGTGTGAAAACTGAGTTTCCTTGAGAGCTGCTTGGAAGCATGATGGTGTGTGAAGTTAGTGAGCCAAATGGAGTTGTTCTCCCACAAGAACCACTCGGCTGATCCTTCTTCAATATGCCCTTCACCAACATGCAGTGTTTCCTTGATTGAATTAGCTCTCACACCAATATTTGCGTCTAGAGCCTTTGCATTGAGGGCTATCTGAAAACGGCTGTGGCGCTGAAGTTGCCTGTGAATGTGGAGTTGGTGGCATGTGAAACCCGCATGTGGAGCATTCGTTTGTGTGGGATGCTCTACCAGGTTCATTCCTAGATAATGCACTCAAAGGGCACTAAGCATAGAGTGTGAAAACTGAGTTTCCTTGAGAGCTGCTTGGAAGCCTGATGGTGTGTGAAGTTAGTGAGCCAAATGGAGTTGTTCTCCCACAAGAACCACTCGGCTGATCCTTCTTCAATATGCCCTTCACCAACATGTAGTGTTTCCTTGATTGAATTAGCTCTCACACCAATATTTGCGTCTAGAGCCTTTGCATTGAGGGCTATCTGAAAACGGCTGTGGCGCTGAAGTTGCCTGTGAATGTGGAGTTGGTGGCATGTGAAACCCGCATGTGGAGCATTCATTTGTGTGGGATGCTCTACCAGGTTCATTCCTAGATAATGCACTCAAAGGGCACTAAGCATAGAGTGTGAAAACTGAGTTTCCTTGAGAGCTGCTTGGAAGCCTGATGGTGTGTAAAGTTGGTGAGCCAAATGGAGTTGTTCTCCCACAAGAACCACTCGGCTGATCCTTCTTCAATATGCCCTTCAATATCATTCTTCACCAACATGCAGTGTTTCCTTGATTGAATTAGCTCTCACACCAATATTTGCGTCTAGAGCCTTTGCATTGAGGGCTATCTGAAAAAGGCTGTGGCGCTGAAGTTGCCTGTGAATGTGGAGTTGGTGGCATGTGAAACCCGCATGTGGAGCATTCGTTTGTGTGGGATGTTCTACCCGGTTCATTCCTAGATAATGCACTCAAAGGGCACCAAGCATAGAGTGTGAACTGAGTTTCCTTGAGAGCTGCTTGGAAGCCTGATGGTGTGTGAAGTTAGTGAGCCAAATGGAGTTGTTCTCCCACAAGAACCACTCGGCTGATCCTTCTTCAATATGCCCTTCACCAACATGCAGTGTTTCCTTGATTGAATTAGCTCTCACACCAATATTTGCGTCTAGAGCCTTTGCATTGAGGGCTATCTGAAAACAGTTGTGTCGCTGAAGTTGCCAGAGAATGTGGAGTTGGTGGCATGTGAAACCCGCATGTGGAGCATTCGTTTGTGTGGGATGCTCTACCAGCTTCATTTCAGTCCTAGGCACTCAAAGGGCACTAAGCATAGAGTGTGAAAACTGAGTTTCCTTGAGAGCTGCTTGGAAGCCTGATGGTGTGTGAAGTTAGTGAGCCAAATGGAGTTGTTCTCCCACAAGAACCACTCGGCTGATCCTTCTTCAATATGCCCTTCACCAACATGCAGTGTTTCCTTGATTGAATTAGCCCTGACACCAATATTTGTGTCTAGAGCCTTTGCATTGAGGGCTATCTGAAAACAGCTATGGCGCTGAAGATGCCTGAGAATGAGGAGTTGGTGGCATGTGAAACCGGCATTTGGAGCATTCGTTTGTATGGGATCTCACCAAGCTTCACTTCAGTCCTAGGCACTCAAAGGGCACTAAGCATAGAGTGTGAAAACTGAGTTTCCTTGAGAGCTGCTTGGAAGCCTGATGGTGTGTGAAGTTAGTGAGCCAAATGGAGTTGTTCTCCCCACAAGAACCACTCGGCTGATCCTTCTTCAATATGCCCTTCACCAACATGCAGTGTTTCCTTGATTGAATTAGCTCTCACACCAATATTTGCGTCTAGAGGCCTTTGCATTGAGGGCTATCTGAAAACGGCTACGGTGCTGAAGTTGCCTGAGAATGTGGAGTTGGTGGCATGTGAAACCCGCATGTGGAGCATTCGTTTGTGTGGGATGCTCTACCAGGTTCATTCCTAGATAATGCACTCAAAGGGCAACTAAGCATAGAGTGTGAAAACTGAGTTTCCTTGAAGCTGCTTGGAAGCCTGGTGGTGTATGAAGTTAGTGAGCCAAATGGAGTTGTTCTCCCACAAGAAACCACTCGGCTGATCCTTCTTCAATATGCCTTCACCAACATGCAGTGTTTCCTTGATTGAATTAGCTCTCACACCAATATTGCGTCTAGAGCCTTTGCATTGAGGGCTATCTGAAAACGGCTGTGGCGCTGAAGTTGCCTGAGAATGTGGAGTTGGTGGCATGTGAAACCCGCATGTGGAGCATTCGTTTGTGTGGGATGCTCTACCAGGTTCATTTCAGTCCTAGGCACTCAAAGGGCACTAAGCATAGAGTGTGAAAACTGAGTTTCCTTGAGAGCTGCTTGGAAGCCTGATGGTGTGTGAAGTTAGTGAGCCAAATGGAGTTGTTCTCCCACAAGAACCACTCGGCTGATCCTTCTTCAATATGCCCTTCACCAACATGCAGTGTTTCCTTGATTGAATTAGCTCTCACACCAATATTTGCGTCTAGAGCCTTTGCATTGAGGGCTATCTGAAAACGGCTATGGCGCTGAAGTTTGCCTGAGAATGTGGAGTTGGTGGCATGTGAAACCCGCATTGTGGAGCATTCGTTTGTGTGGGATGCTCTACCAGGTTCATTCCTAGATAATGCACTCAAAGGGCACTAAGCATAGAGTGTGAAAACTGAGTTTCCTTGAGAGCTGCTTGGAAGCCTGGTGGTGTGTTGAAGTTAGTGAGCCAAGTGGAGTTGTTCTCCCACAAGAACCACTCGGCTGATCCTTCTTCAATATGCCCTTCACCAACATGCAGTGTTTCCTTGATTGAATTAGCTCTCACACCAATATTTGCGTCTAGAGCCTTTGCATTGAGGGCTATCTGAAAACGGCTGTGGCGCTGAAGTTGCCTGTGAATGTGGAGTTGGTGGCATGTGAAACCCGCATGTGGAGCATTCGTTTGTGTGGGATGTTCTACTAGGTTCATTCCTAGATAATGCACTCAAAGGGGCACTAAGCATAGAGTGTGAAAACTGAGTTTCCTTGAGAGCTGCTTGGAAGCCTGATGGTGTGTGAAGTTAGTGAGCCAAATGCGAGTTGTTCTCCCACAAGAACCACTCGGCTGATTCCTTCTTCAATATGCCCTTCACCAACATGCAGTGTTTCCTTGATTGAATTAGCTCTCACACCAATATTTGCGTCTAGAGCCTTTGCATTGAGGGCTATCTGAAAACAGCTGTGGCGCTGAAGTTGCCTGTGAATGTGGAGTTGGTGGCATGTGAAACCTGCATGTGGAGCATTCGTTTGTGTGGGATGCTCTACCAGGTTCATTCCTAGATAATGTACTCAAAGGGCACCAAGCATAGAATGTGAAAACTGAGTTTCCTTGAGAGCTGCTTGGAAGCCTGATGGTGTGTGAAGTTAGTGAGCCAAATGGAGTTGTTCTCCCACAAGAACCACTCGGCTGATCCTTCTTCAATATGCCCTTCACCAACATGCAGTGTTTCCTTGATTGAATTAGCTCTCACACCAATATTTGCGTCTAGAGCCTTTGCATTGAGGGCTATCTGAAAACGGCTATGGTGCTGAAGTTGCCTGAGAATGTGGAGTTGGTGGCATGTGAAACCCGCATGTGGAGCATTCGTTTGTGTGGGATGCTCTACCAGGTTCATTCCTAGATAATGCACTCAAAGGGCACTAAGCATAGAGTGTGAAAACTGAAGTTTCCTTGAGAGCTGCTTGGAAGCATGATGGTGTGTGAAGTTAGTGAGCCAAATGGAGTTGTTCTCTCCACAAGAACCACTCGGCTGATCCTTCTTCAATATGCCCTTCACCAACATGCAGTGTTTCCTTGATTGAATTAGCTCTCACACCAATATTTGCGTCTAGAGCCTTTGCATTGAGGGCTATCTGAAAACGGGCTGTGGCGCTGAAGTTGCCTGAGAATGTGGAGTTGGTGGCATTGTGAAACCCGTATGTGGAGCATTCGTTTGTATGGGATCTCACCAAGCTTCACTTCAGTCCCTAGGCACTCAAAGGGCACTAAGCATAGAGTGTGAAAACTGAGTTTCCTTGAGAGCTGCTTGGAAGCATGATGGTGTGTGAAGTTAGTGAGCCAAATGGAGTTGTTCTCCCACAAGAACCACTCGGCTGATCCTTCTTCAATATGCCCTTCACCAACATGCAGTGTTTCCTTGATTGAATTAGCTCTCACACCAATATTTGCGTCTAGAGCCTTTGCATTGAGGGCTATCTGAAAACGGCTGTGGCGCTGAAGTTGCCTGTGAATGTGGAGTTGGTGGCATGTGAAACCCGCATGTGGAGCATTCGTTTGTGTGGGATGTTCTACTAGGTTCATTCCTAGATAATGCACTCAAAGGGCACTAAGCATAGAGTGTGAAAACTGAGTTTCCTTGAGAGCTGCTTGGAAGCCTGATGGTGTGTGAAGTTAGTGAGCCAAATGGAGTTGTTCTCCCCACAAGAACCACTCGGCTGATCCTTCTTCAATATGCCCTTCACCAACATGCAGTGTTTCCTTGATTGAATTAGCTCTCACACCAATATTTGCGTCTAGAGCCTTTGCATTGAGGGCTATCTGAAAACAGCTGTGGCGCTGAAGTTGCCTGTGAATGTGGAGTTGGTGGCATGTGAAACCTGCATGTGGAGCATTCGTTTGTGTGGGATGCTCTACCAGGTTCATTCCTAGATAATGCACTCAAAGGGCACCAAGCATAGAATGTGAAAACTGAGTTTCCTTGAGAGCTGCTTGGAAGCCTGATGGTGTGTGAAGTTAGTGAGCCAAATGGAGTTGTTCTCCCACAAGAACCACTCGGCTGATCCTTCTTCAATATGCCCTTCACCAACATGCAGTGTTTCCTTGATTGAATTAGCTCTCACACCAATATTTGCGTCTAGAGCCTTTGCATTGAGGGCTATCTGAAAACGGCTATGGTGCTGAAGTTGCCTGAGAATGTGGAGTTGGTGGCATGTGAAACCCGCATGTGGAGCATTCGTTTGTGTGGGATGCTCTACCAGGTTCATTCCTAGATAATGCACTCAAAGGGCACTAAGCATAGAGTGTGAAAACTGAGTTTCCTTGAGAGCTGCTTGGAAGCCTGATGGCGTGTGAAGTTAGTGAGCCAAATGGAGTTGTTCTCCCACAAGAACCACTCGGCTGATCCTTCTTCAATATGCCCTTCACCAACATGCAGTGTTTCCTTGATTGAATTAGCTCTCACACCAATATTTGCGTCTAGAGCCTTTGCATTGAGGGCTATCTGAAAACGGCTGTGGCGCTGAAGTTGCCTGAGAATGTGGAGTTGGTGGCATGTGAAACCCGTATGTGGAGCATTCGTTTGTATGGGATCTCACCAAGCTTCACTTCAGTCCTAGGCACTCAAAGGGCACTAAGCATAGAGTGTGAAAACTGAGTTTCCTTGAGAGCTGCTTGGAAGCATGATGGTGTGTGAAGTTAGTGAGCCAAATGGAGTTGTTCTCCCACAAGAACCACTCGGCTGATCCTTCTTCAATATGCCCTTCACCAACATGCAGTGTTTCCTTGATTGAATTAGCTCTCACACCAATATTTGCGTCTAGAGCCTTTGCATTGAGGGCTATCTGAAAACGGCTGTGGCGCTGAAGTTGCCTGAGAATGTGGAGTTGGTGGCATGTGAAACCCGCATGTGGAGCATTCGTTTGTGTGGGATGGTCACCAAGCTTCATTTCAGTCCTAGGCACTCAAAGGGCACTAAGCATAGAGTGTGAAAACTGGGTTTCCTTGAGAGCTGCTTGGAAGCCTGATGGTGTGTGAAGTTAGTGAGCCAAATGGAGTTGTTCTCCCACAAGAACCACTCGGCTGATCCTTCTTCAATATGCCCTTAACCAACATGCAGTGTTTCCTTGATTGAATTGGCTCTCACACCAATATTTGCGTCTAGAGCCTTTGCATTGAGGGCTATCTGAAAACGGCTGTGGCGCAGAAGTTGCCTGTGAATGTGGAGTTGGTGGCATGTGAAACCCGCATGTGGAGCATTCGTTTGTGTGGGATGCTCTACCAGGTTCATTCCTAGATAATGCACTCAAAGGGCACCAAACATAGAATGTGAAAACTGAGTTTCCTTGAGAGCTGCTTGGAAGCATGATGGTGTGTGAAGTTAGTGATCCAAATGGAGTTGTTCTCCCACAAGAACCACTCGGCTGATCCTTCTTCAATATGCCCTTCACCAACATGCAGTGTTTCCTTGATTGAATTAGCTCTCACACCAATATTTGCGTCTAGAGCCTTTGCATTGAGGGCTATCTGAAAACGGCTGTGGCGCTGAAGTTGCCTGTGAATGTGGAGTTGGTGGCATGTGAAACCCGCATGTGGAGCATTCGTTTGTGTGGGATGCTCTACCAGGTTCATTCCTAGATATTGCACTCAAAGGGCACTAAGCATAGAGTGTGAAAACTGGGTTTCCTTGAGAGCTGCTTGGAAGCATGATGGTGTGTGAATTTAGTGAGCCAAATGGAGTTGTTCTCCCACAAGAACCACTTGGCTGATCCTTCTTCAATATGCCCTTCACCAACATGCAGTGTTTCCTTGATTGAATTAGCTCTCACACCAATATTTGCGTCTAGAGCCTTTGCATTGAGGGCTATCTGAAAACGGCTGTGGCGCTGAAGTTGCCTGAGAATGTGGAGTTGGTGGCATGTGAAACTGGCATGTGGAGCATTCGTTTGTGTGGGATGGTCACCAAGCTTCATTTCAGTCCTAGGCACTCAAAGGGCACTAAGCATAGAGTGTGAAAACTGAGTTTCCTTGAGAGCTGCTTGGAAGCCTGATGGTGTGTGAAGTTAGTGAGCCAAATGGAGTTGTTCTCCCACAAGAACCACTCGGCTGATCCTTCTTCAATATGCCCTTCACCAACATGCAGTGTTTCCTTGATTGAATTAGCTCTCACACCAATATTTGCGTCTAGAGCCTTTGCATTGAGGGCTATCTGAAAACGGCTGTGGCGCAGAAGTTGCCTGTGAATGTGGAGTTGGTGGCATGTGAAACCCGCATGTGGAGCATTCGTTTGTGTGGGATGTTCTACCAGGTTCATTCCTAGATAATGCACTCAAAGGGCACCAAACATAGAATGTGAAAACTGAGTTTCCTTGAGAGCTGCTTGGAAGCATGATGGTGTGTGAAGTTAGTGATCCAAATGGAGTTGTTCTCCCACAAGAACCACTCGGCTGATCCTTCTTCAATATGCCCTTCACCAACATGCAGTGTTTCCTTGATTGAATTAGCTCTCACACCAATATTTGCGTCTAGAGCCTTTGCATTGAGGGCTATCTGAAAACGGCTATGGTGCTGAAGTTGCCTGAGAATGTGGAGATGGTTGCATGTGAAACCCGCATGTGGAGCATTCGTTTGTGTGGGATACTCTACCAGGTTCATTCCTAGATAATGCACTCAAAGGGCACTAAGCACTGAGTTTCCTTGAGAGCTGCTTGGAAGCCTGGTGGTGTGTGAAGTTAGTGAGCCAAATGGAGTTGTTCTCCCACAAGAACCACTCGGCTGATCCTTCTTCAATATGCCCTTCACCAACATGCAGTGTTTCCTTGATTGAATTAGCTCTCACACCAATATTTGCGTCTAGAGCCTTTGCATTGAGGGCTATCTGAAAACAGCTGTGGCGCTGAAGTTGCCTGAGAATGTGGAGTTGGTGGCATGTGAAACCGGCATGTGTAGCATTCGTTTGTGTGGGATGCTCTACCAGCTTCATTTCAGTCCTAGGCACTCAAAGGGCACTAAGCATAGAGTGTGAAAACTGAGTTTCCTTGAGAGCTGCTTGGAAGCCTGATGGTGTGTGAAGTTAGTGATCCAAATGGAGTTGTTCTCCCACAAGAACCACTCGGCTGATCCTTCTTCAATATGCCCTTCACCAACATGCAGTGTTTCCTTGATTGAATTAGCTCTCACACCAATATTTGCGTCTAGAGCCTTTGCATTGAGGGCTATCTGAAAACGGCTGTGGCGCTGAAGTTGCCTGTGAATGTGGAGTTGGTGGCATGTGAAACCCGCATGTGGAGCATTCGTTTGTGTGGGATGCTCTACCAGGTTCATTCCTAGATAATGCACTCAAAGGGCACTAAGCATAGAGTGTGAAAACTGAGTTTCCTTGAGAGCTGCTTGGAAGCCTGATGGCGTGTGAAGTTAGTGAGCCAAATGGAGTTGTTCTCCCACAAGAACCACTCGGCTGATCCTTCTTCAATATGCCCTTCACCAACATGCAGTGTTTCCTTGATTGAATTAGCTCTCACACCAATATTTGCGTCTAGAGCCTTTGCATTGAGGGCTATCTGAAAACGGCTGTGGCGCTGAAGTTGCCTGAGAATGTGGAGTTGGTGGCATGTGAAACCCGTATGTGGAGCATTCGTTTGTATGGGATCTCACCAAGCTTCACTTCAGTCCTAGGCACTCAAAGGGCACTAAGCATAGAGTGTGAAAACTGAGTTTCCTTGAGAGCTGCTTGGAAGCATGATGGTGTGTGAAGTTAGTGAGCCAAATGGAGTTGTTCTCCCACAAGAACCACTCGGCTGATCCTTCTTCAATATGCCCTTCACCAACATGCAGTGTTTCCTTGATTGAATTAGCTCTCACACCAATATTTGCGTCTAGAGCCTTTGCATTGAGGGCTATCTGAAAACGGCTGTGGCGCTGAAGTTGCCTGAGAATGTGGAGTTGGTGGCATGTGAAACCCGCATGTGGAGCATTCGTTTGTGTGGGATGGTCACCAAGCTTCATTTCAGTCCTAGGCACTCAAAGGGCACTAAGCATAGAGTGTGAAAACTGGGTTTCCTTGAGAGCTGCTTGGAAGCCTGATGGTGTGTGAAGTTAGTGAGCCAAATGGAGTTGTTCTCCCACAAGAACCACTCGGCTGATCCTTCTTCAATATGCCCTTAACCAACATGCAGTGTTTCCTTGATTGAATTGGCTCTCACACCAATATTTGCGTCTAGAGCCTTTGCATTGAGGGCTATCTGAAAACGGCTGTGGCGCAGAAGTTGCCTGTGAATGTGGAGTTGGTGGCATGTGAAACCCGCATGTGGAGCATTCGTTTGTGTGGGATGCTCTACCAGGTTCATTCCTAGATAATGCACTCAAAGGGCACCAAACATAGAATGTGAAAACTGAGTTTCCTTGAGAGCTGCTTGGAAGCATGATGGTGTGTGAAGTTAGTGATCCAAATGGAGTTGTTCTCCCACAAGAACCACTCGGCTGATCCTTCTTCAATATGCCCTTCACCAACATGCAGTGTTTCCTTGATTGAATTAGCTCTCACACCAATATTTGCGTCTAGAGCCTTTGCATTGAGGGCTATCTGAAAACGGCTGTGGCGCTGAAGTTGCCTGTGAATGTGGAGTTGGTGGCATGTGAAACCCGCATGTGGAGCATTCGTTTGTGTGGGATGCTCTACCAGGTTCATTCCTAGATATTGCACTCAAAGGGCACTAAGCATAGAGTGTGAAAACTGGGTTTCCTTGAGAGCTGCTTGGAAGCCTGATGGTGTGTGAATTTAGTGAGCCAAATGGAGTTGTTCTCCCACAAGAACCACTTGGCTGATCCTTCTTCAATATGCCCTTCACCAACATGCAGTGTTTCCTTGATTGAATTAGCTCTCAAACCAATATTTGCGTCTAGAGCCTTTGCATTGAGGGCTATCTGAAAACGGCTGTGGCGCTGAAGTTGCCTGAGAATGTGGAGTTGGTGGCATGTGAAACTGGCATGTGGAGCATTCGTTTGTGTGGGATGGTCACCAAGCTTCATTTCAGTCCTAGGCACTCAAAGGGCACTAAGCATAGAGTGTGAAAACTGAGTTTCCTTGAGAGCTGCTTGGAAGCCTGATGGTGTGTGAAGTTAGTGAGCCAAATGGAGTTGTTCTCCCACAAGAACCACTCGGCTGATCCTTCTTCAATATGCCCTTCACCAACATGCAGTGTTTCCTTGATTGAATTAGCTCTCACACCAATATTTGCGTCTAGAGCCTTTGCATTGAGGGCTATCTGAAAACGGCTGTGGCGCAGAAGTTGCCTGTGAATGTGGAGTTGGTGGCATGTGAAACCCGCATGTGGAGCATTCGTTTGTGTGGGATGTTCTACCAGGTTCATTCCTAGATAATGCACTCAAAGGGCACCAAACATAGAATGTGAAAACTGAGTTTCCTTGAGAGCTGCTTGGAAGCATGATGGTGTGTGAAGTTAGTGATCCAAATGGAGTTGTTCTCCCACAAGAACCACTCGGCTGATCCTTCTTCAATATGCCCTTCACCAACATGCAGTGTTTCCTTGATTGAATTAGCTCTCACACCAATATTTGCGTCTAGAGCCTTTGCATTGAGGGCTATCTGAAAACGGCTATGGTGCTGAAGTTGCCTGAGAATGTGGAGATGGTTGCATGTGAAACCCGCATGTGGAGCATTCGTTTGTGTGGGATACTCTACCAGGTTCATTCCTAGATAATGCACTCAAAGGGCACTAAGCATAGAGTGTGAAAACTGAGTTTCCTTGAGAGCTGCTTGGAAGCCTGGTGGTGTGTGAAGTTAGTGAGCCAAATGGAGTTGTTCTCCCACAAGAACCACTCGGCTGATCCTTCTTCAATATGCCCTTCACCAACATGCAGTGTTTCCTTGATTGAATTAGCTCTCACACCAATATTTGCGTCTAGAGCCTTTGCATTGAGGGCTATCTGAAAACAGCTGTGGCGCTGAAGTTGCCTGAGAATGTGGAGTTGGTGGCATGTGAAACCGGCATGTGTAGCATTCGTTTGTGTGGGATGCTCTACCAGCTTCATTTCAGTCCTAGGCACTCAAAGGGCACTAAGCATAGAGTGTGAAAACTGAGTTTCCTTGAGAGCTGCTTGGAAGCCTGATGGTGTGTGAAGTTAGTGATCCAAATGGAGTTGTTCTCCGACAAGAACCACTCGGCTGATCCTTCTTCAATATGCCCTTCACCAACATGCAGTGTTTCCTTGATTGAATTAGCTCTCACACCAATATTTGCGTCTAGAGCCTTTGCATTGAGGGCTATCTGAAAACGGCTGTGGCGCTGAAGTTGCCTGTGAATGTGGAGTTGGTGGCATGTGAAACCCGCATGTGGAGCATTCGTTTGTGTGGGATGCTCTACCAGGTTCATTCCTAGATAATGCACTCAAAGGGCACTAAGCATAGAGTGTGAAAACTGAATTTCCTTGAGAGCTGCTTGGAAGCCTGATGGTGTGTGAAGTTAGTGAGCCAAATGGAGTTGTTCTCCCACAAGAACCACTGGGCTGATCCTTCTTCAATATGCCCTTCACCAACATGCAGTGTTTCCTTGATTGAATTAGCTCTCACACCAATATTTGCGTCTAGAGAATTTGCATTGAGGGCTATCTGAAAACGGTTGTGGCGCTGAAGTTGCCTGAGAATGTGGAGTTGGTGGCATGTGAAAACCGCATGTGGAGCATTCGTTTGTGTGGGATGCTCTACCAGGTTCATTCCTAGATAATGCACTCAAAGGGCACTAAGCATAGAGTGTGAAAACTGAGTTTCCTTGAGAGCTGCTTGGAAGCCTGATGGTGTGTGAAATTAGTGAGCCAAATGGAGTTGTTCTCCCACAAGAACCACTTGGCTGGTCCTTCTTCAATATGCCCTTCACCAACATGCAGTGTTTCCTTGATTGAATTAGCTCTCATACCAATATTTGCGTCTAGAGCCTTTGCATTGAGGGCTATCTGAAAACGGCTGTGGCGCTGAAGTTGCCTGTGAATGTGGAGTTGGTGGCATGTGAAACCTGCATGTGGAGGATTCGTTTGTGTGGGATGCTCTACCAGGTTCATTCCTAGATAATGCACTCAGAGGGCACCAAGCATAGAGTGTGAAAACTGAGTTTCCTTGAGAGCTGCTTGGAAGCCTGATGGTGTGTGAAGTTAGTGAGCCAAATGGAGTTGTTCTCCCACAAGAACCACTCGGCTGATCCTTCTTCAATATGCCCTTCACCAACATGCAGTGTTTCCTTGATTGAATTAGCTCTCACACCAATATTTGTGTCTAGAGCCTTTGCATTGAGGGCTATCTGAAAACGGCTATGGTGCTGAAGTTGCCTGAGAATGTGGAGTTGGTGGCATGTGAAACCCGCATGTGGAGCATTCGTTTGTGTGGGATGCTCTACCAGGTTCATTCCTAGATAATGCACTCAAACGGCACTAAGCATAGAGTGTGAAAACTGAGTTTCCTTGAGAGCTGCTTGGAAGCATGATGGTGTGTGAAGTTAGTGAGCCAAATGGAGTTGTTCTCCCACAAGAACCACTCGGCTGATCCTTCTTCAATATGCCCTTCACCAACATGCAGTGTTTCCTTGATTGAATTAGCTCTCACACCAATATTTGCGTCTAGAACCTTTGCATTGAGGGCTATCTGAAAACGGCTGTGGCGCCGACGTTGCCTGAGAATGTGGAGTTCGTGGCATGTGAAACCCGCATGTGGAGCATTCGTTTGTGTGGGATGCTCTACCAGGTTCATCCCTAGATAATGCACTCAATGGGCACTAAGCATAGAGTGTGAAAACTGAGTTTCCTTGAGAGCTGCTTGGAAGCATGATGGTGTGTGAAGTTAGTGAGCCAAATGGAGTTGTTCCACAAGAACCACTCGGCTGATCATTCTTCAATATGCCCTTCACCAACATGCAGTGTTTCCTTGATTGAATTAGCTCTCACACCAATATTTGCGTCTAGAGCCTTTGCATTGAGGGCTATCTGAAAACAGCTATGGCGCTGAAGTTGCCTGAGAATGTGGAGTTGGTGGCATGTGAAACCCGCATGTGGAGCATTCGTTTGTGTGGGATGCTCACCAAGCTTCATTTCAGTCCTAGGCACTCAAAGGGCACTAAGCATAGAGTGTGAAAACTGAGTTTCCTTGAGAGCTGCTTGGAAGCCTGATGGTGTGTGAAGTTAGTGAGCCAAATGGAGTTGTTCTCCCACAAGAACCACTGGGCTGATCCTTCTTCAATATGCCCTTCACCAACATGCAGTGTTTCCTTGATTGAATTAGCTCTCATACGAATATTTGCGTCTAGAGCCTTTGCATTGAGGGCTATCTGAAAACGGCTGTGGCGGCGAAGTTGCCTGAGAATGTGGAGTTTGTGGCATGTGAAACCCGCATGTGGAGCATTCGTTTGTGTGGGTTGCTCTACCAGGTTCATTCCTAGATAATGCACTCAAAGGGCACTAAGCATAGAGTGTGAAAACTGAGTTTCCTTGAGAGCTGCTTGGAAGCCTGGTGGTGTGTGAAGTTAGTGAGCCAAATGGAGTTGTTCTCCCACAAGAACCACTCGGCTGATCCTTCTTCAATATGCCCTTCACCAACATGCAGTGTTTCCTTGATTGAATTAGCTCTCACACCAATATTTGCGTCTAGAGCCTTTGCATTGAGGGCTATCTGAAAACGGCTGTGGCGCTGAATTTGCCTGAGAAAGTGGAGTTGGTGGCATGTGAAACCGGCATGTGTAGCATTCGTTTGTGTGGGATGCTCTACCAAGCTTCATTTCAGTCCTAGGCACTCAAAGGGCACTAAGCATAGAGTGTGAAAACTGAGTTTCCTTGAGAGCTGCTTGGAAGCCTGATGGTGTGTGAAGTTAGTGAGCCAAATGGAGTTGTTCTCCCACAAGAACCACTCGGCTGATCCTTCTTCAATATGCCCTTCACCAACATGCAGTGTTTCCTTGATTGAATTAGCTCTCACACCAATATTTGCGTCTAGAGCCTTTGCATTGAGGGCTATCTGAAAACGGCTATGGTGCTGAAGTTGCCTGAGAATGTGGAGTTGGTGGCATGTGAAACCCGCATGTGGAGCATTCGTTTGTGTGGGATGCTCTACCAGGTTCATTCCTAGATAATGCCCTCAAAGGGCACTAAGCATAGAGTGTGAAAACTGAGTTTCCTTGAGAGCTGCTTGGAAGCCTGGTGGTGTGTGAAGTTAGTGAGCCAAGTGGAGTTGTTCTCCCACAAGAACCACTCGGCTGATCCTTCTTCAATATGCCCTTCACCAACATGCAGTGTTTCCTTGATTGAATTAGCTCTCACACCAATATTTGCGTCTAGAGCCTTTGCATTGAGGGCTATCTGAAAACGGCTGTGGCGCTGAAGTTGCCTGAGAATGTGGAGTTGGTGGCATGTGAAACCCGCATGTGGAGCATTCGTTTGTATGGGATCTCACCAAGCTTCACTTCAGTCCTAGGCACTCAAAGGGCACTAAGCATAGAGTGTGAAAACTGAGTTTCCTTGAGAGCTGCTTGGAAGCCTGATGGTGTGTGAAGTTAGTGAGCCAAATGGAGTTGTTCTCCCACAAGAACCACTCGGCTGATCCTTCTTCAATATGCCCTTCACCAACATGCAGTGTTTCCTTGATTGAATTAGCTCTCACACCAATATTTGCGTCTAGAGCCTTTGCATTGAGGGCTATCTGAAAACGGCTGTGGCGCCGACGTTGCCTGAGAATGTGGAGTTCGTGGCATGTGAAACCCGCATGTGGAGCATTCGTTTGTGTGGGATGCTCTACCAGGTTCATTCCTAGATAATGCACTCAAAGGGCACTAAGCATAGAGTGTGAAAACTGAGTTTCCTTGAGAGCTGCTTGGAAGCCTGGTGGTGTGTGAAGTTAGTGAGCCAAATGGAGTTGTTCTCCCACAAGAACCACTCGGCTGATCCTTCTTCAATATGCCCTTCACCAACATGCAGTGTTTCCTTGATTGAATTAGCTCTCACACCAATATTTGCGTCTAGAGCCTTTGCATTGAGGGCTATCTGAAAACGGCTGTGGCGGTGAATTTGCCTGAGAAAGTGGAGTTGGTGGCATGTGAAACCGGCATGTGTAGCATTCGTTTGTGTGGGATGCTCTACCAGCTTCATTTCAGTCCTAGGCACTCAAAGGGCACTAAGCATAGTGTGTGAAAACTGAGTTTCCTTGAGAGCTGCTTGGAAGCCTGATGGTGTGTGAAGTTAGTGAGCCAAATGGAGTTGTTCTCCCACAAGAACCACTCGGCTGATCCTTCTTCAATATGCCCTTCACCAACATGCAGTGTTTCCTTGATTGAATTAGCTCTCACACCAATATTTGCGTCTAGAGCCTTTGCATTGAGGGCTATCTGAAAACGGCTATGGTGCTGAAGTTGCCTGAGAATGTGGAGTTGGTGGGCATGTGAAACCCGCATGTGGAGCATTCGTTTGTGTGGGATGCTCTACCAGGTTCATTCCTAGATAATGCCCTCAAAGGGCACTAAGCATAGAGTGTGAAAACTGAGTTTCCTTGAGAGCTGCTTGGAAGCCTGGTGGTGTGTGAAGTTAGTGAGCCAAGTGGAGTTGTTCTCCCACAAGAACCACTCGGCTGATCCTTCTTCAATATGCCCTTCACCAACATGCAGTGTTTCCTTGATTGAATTAGCTCTCACACCAATATTTGCGTCTAGAGCCTTTGCATTGAGGGCTATCTGAAAACGGCTGTGGCGCTGAAGTTGCCTGAGAATGTGGAGTTGGTGGCATGTGAAACCCGCATGTGGAGCATTCGTTTGTATGGGATCTCACCAAGCTTCACTTCAGTCCTAGGCACTCAAAGGGCACTAAGCATAGAGTGTGAAAACTGAGTTTCCTTGAGAGCTGCTTGGAAGCCTGATGGTGTGTGAAGTTAGTGAGCCAAATGGAGTTGTTCTCCCACAAGAACCACTCGGCTGATCCTTCTTCAATATGCCCTTCACCAACATGCAGTGTTTCCTTGATTGAATTAGCTCTCACACCAATATTTGCGTCTAGAGCCTTTGCATTGAGGGCTATCTGAAAACGGCTGTGGCGCCGACGTTGCCTGAGAATGTGGAGTTCGTGGCATGTGAAACCCGCATGTGGAGCATTCGTTTGTGTGGGATGCTCTACCAGGTTCATTCCTAGATAATGCACTCAAAGGGCACTAAGCATAGAGTGTGAAAACTGAGTTTCCTTGAGAGCTGCTTGGAAGCCTGGTGGTGTGTGAAGTTAGTGAGCCAAATGGAGTTGTTCTCCCACAAGAACCACTCGGCTGATCCTTCTTCAATATGCCCTTCACCAACATGCAGTGTTTCCTTGATTGAATTAGCTCTCACACCAATATTTGCGTCTAGAGCCTTTGCATTGAGGGCTATCTGAAAACGGCTGTGGCGGTGAATTTGCCTGAGAAAGTGGAGTTGGTGGCATGTGAAACCGGCATGTGTAGCATTCGTTTGTGTGGGATGCTCTACCAGCTTCATTTCAGTCCTAGGCACTCAAAGGGCACTAAGCATAGTGTGTGAAAACTGAGTTTCCTTGAGAGCTGCTTGGAAGCCTGATGGTGTGTGAAGTTAGTGAGCCAAATGGAGTTGTTCTCCCACAAGAACCACTCGGCTGATCCTTCTTCAATATGCCCTTCACCAACATGCAGTGTTTCCTTGATTGAATTAGCTCTCACACCAATATTTGCGTCTAGAGCCTTTGCATTGAGGGCTATCTGAAAACGGCTATGGTGCTGAAGTTGCCTGAGAATGTGGAGTTGGTGGCATGTGAAACCCGCATGTGGAGCATTCGTTTGTGTGGGATGCTCTACCAGGTTCATTCCTAGATAATGCACTCAAAGGGCACTAAGCATAGAGTGTGAAAACTGAGTTTCCTTGAGAGCTGCTTGGAAGCCTGGTGGTGTGTGAAGTTAGTGAGCCAAGTGGAGTTGTTCTCCCACAAGAACCACTCGGCTGATCCTTCTTCAATATGCCCTTCACCAACATGCAGTGTTTCCTTGATTGAATTAGCTCTCACACCAATATTTGCGTCTAGAGCCTTTGCATTGAGGGCTATCTGAAAACGGCTGTGGCGCTGAAGTTGCCTGAGAATGTGGAGTTGGTGGCATGTGAAACTGGCATGTGGAGCATTCGTTTGTATGGGATCTCACCAAGCTTCACTTCAGTCCTAGGCACTCAAAGGGCACTAAGCATAGAGTGTGAAAACTGAGTTTCC
The DNA here is from genome assembly GCF_030435755.1 of Ochotona princeps. Taxonomy (NCBI): domain Eukaryota; kingdom Metazoa; phylum Chordata; class Mammalia; order Lagomorpha; family Ochotonidae; genus Ochotona; species Ochotona princeps. Next base: position 48,887 of record NW_026697822.1, read on the forward strand.
TTGAGAGCTGCTTGGAAGCCTGATGGTGTGTGAAGTTAGTGAGCCAAATGGAGTTGTTCTCCCACAAGAACCACTCGGCTGATCCTTCTTCAATATGCCCTTCACCAACATGCAGTGTTTCCTTGATTGAATTAGCTCTCACACCAATATTTGCGTCTAGAGCCTTTGCATTGAGGGCTATCTGAAAACGGCTGTGGCGCCGACGTTGCCTGAGAATGTGGAGTTCGTGGCATGTGAAACCCGCATGTGGAGCATTCGTTTGTGTGGGATGCTCTACCAGGTTCATTCCTAGATAATGCACTCAAAGGGCACTAAGCATAGAGTGTGAAAACTGAGTTTCCTTGAGAGCTGCTTGGAAGCCTGATGGTGTGTGAAGTTAGTGAGCCAAATGGAGTTGTTCTCCCACAAGAACCACTGGGCTGATCCTTCTTCAATATGCCCTTCACCAACATGCAGTGTTTCCTTGATTGAATTAGCTCTCATACGAATATTTGCGTCTAGAGCCTTTGCATTGAGGGCTATCTGAAAACGGCTGTGGCGCCGACGTTGCCTGAGAATGTGGAGTTCGTGGCATGTGAAACCCGCATGTGGAGCATTCGTTTGTGTGGGATGCTCTACCAGGTTCATTCCTAGATAATGCACTCAAAGGGCACTAAGCATAGAGTGTGAAAACTGAGTTTCCTTGAGAGCTGCTTGGAAGCCTGATGGCGTGTGAAGTTAGTGAGCCAAATGGAGTTGTTCTCCCACAAGAACCACTCGGCTGATCCTTCTTCAATATGCCCTTCACCAACATGCAGTGTTTCCTTGATTGAATTAGCTCTCACACCAATATTTGCGTCTAGAGCCTTTGCATTGAGGGCTATCTGAAAACGGCTGTGGCGCCGACGTTGCCTGAGAATGTGGAGTTGGTGGCATGTGAAACTGGCATGTGGAGCATTCGTTTGTGTGGGATGCTCACCAAGCTTCATTTCAGTCCTAGGCACTCAAAGGGCACTAAGCATAGAGTGTGAAAACTGAGTTTCCTTGAGAGCTGCTTGGAAGCCTGATGGCGTGTGAAGTTAGTTTAGAGCCAAATGGAGTTGTTCTCCCACAAGAACCACTCGGCTGATCCTTCTTCAATATGCCCTTCACCAACATGCAGTGTTTCCTTGATTGAATTAGCTCTCACACCAATATTTGCGTCTAGAGCCTTTGCATTGAGGGCTATCTGAAAACGGCTGTGGCGCCGACGTTGCCTGAGAATGTGGAGTTGGTGGCATGTGAAACTGGCATGTGGAGCATTCGTTTGTGTGGGATGCTCACCAAGCTTCATTTCAGTCCTAGGCACTCAAAGGGCACTAAGCATAGAGTGTGAAAACTGAGTTTCCTTGAGAGCTGCTTGGAAGCATGATGGTGTGTGAAGTTAGTGAGCCAAATGGAGTTGTTCCACAAGAACCACTCGGCTGATCCTTCTTCAATATGCCCTTAACCAACATGCAGTGTTTCCTTGATTGAATTAGCTCTCACACCAATATTTGCGTCTAGAGCCTTTGCATTGAGGGCTATCTGAAAACAGCTATGGCGCTGAAGTTGCCTGAGAATGTGGAGTTGGTGGCATGTGAAACCCGCATGTGGAGCATTCGTTTGTGTGGGATGCTCACCAAGCTTCATTTCAGTCCTAGGCACTCAAAGGGCACTAAGCATAGAGTGTGAAAACTGAGTTTCCTTGAGAGCTGCTTGGAAGCCTGATGGTGTGTGAAGTTAGTGAGCCAAATGGAGTTGTTCTCCCACAAGAACCACTCGGCTGATCCTTCTTCAATATGCCCTTCACCAACATGCAGTGTTTCCTTGATTGAATTAGCTCTCATAGAATATTTGCGTCTAGAGCCTTTGCATTGAGGGCTATCTGAAAACGGCTGTGGCGGCGAAGTTGCCTGAGAATGTGGAGTTTGTGGCATGTGAAACCCGCATGTGGAGCATTCGTTTGTGTGGGATGCTCTACCAGGTTCATTCCTAGATAATGCACTCAAAGGGCACCAAGCATAGAATGTGAAAACTGAGTTTCCTTGAGAGCTGCTTGGAAGCCTGATGGTGTGTGAAGTTAGTGAGCCAAATGGAGTTGTTCTCCCACAAGAACCACTCGGCTGATCCTTCTTCAATATGCCCTTCACCAACATGCAGTGTTTCCTTGATTGAATTAGCTCTCACACCAATATTTGCGTCTAGAGCCTTTGCATTGAGGGCTATCTGAAAACGGCTATGGCGCCGACGTTGCCTGAGAATGTGGAGTTGGTGGCATGTGAAACCCGCATGTGGAGCATTCGTTTGTGTGGATGCTCTACCAGGTTCGTTCCTAGATAATGCACTCAAAGGGCACTAAGCATAGAGTGTGAAAACTGAGTTTCCTTGAGAGCTGCTTGGAAGCCTGATGGTGTGTGAAGTTAGTGAGCCAAATGGAGTTGTTCTCCACAAGAACCACTCGGCTGATCCTTCTTCAATATGCCCTTAACCAACATGCAGTGTTTCCTTGATTGAATTAGCTCTCACACCAATATTTGCGTCTAGAGCCTTTGCATTGAGGGCTATCTGAAAACGGCTGTGGCGCTGAAGTTGCCTGAGAATGTGGAGTTGGTGGCATGTGAAGCTGGCATGTGGAGCATTCGTTTGTATGGGATCTCACCAAGCTTCACTTCAGTCCTAGGCACTCAAAGGGCACTAAGCATAGAGTGTGAAAACTGAGTTTCCTTGAGAGCTGCTTGGAAGCCTGATGGTGTGTGAAGTTAGTGAGCCAAATGGAGTTGTTCTCCCACAAGAACCACTCGGCTGATCCTTCTTCAATATGCCCTTCACCAACATGCAGTGTTTCCTTGATTGAATTAGCTCTCACACCAATATTTGCGTCTAGAGCCTTTGCATTGAGGGCTATCTGAAAACAGCTGTGGCGCTGAAGTTGCCTGAGAATGTGGAGTTGGTGGCATGTGAAACCGGCATGTGTAGCATTCGTTTGTGTGGGATGCTCTACCAGCTTCACTTCAGTCCTAGGCACTCAAAGGGCTCTAAGCATAGAGTGTGAAAACTGAGTTTCCTTGAGAGCTGCTTGGAAGCCTGATGGTGTGTGAAGTTAGTGAGCCAAATGGAGTTGTTCTCCCACAAGAACCACTCGGTTGATCCTTCTTCAATATGCCCTTCACCAACATGCAGTGTTTCCTTGATTGAATTAGCTCTCACACCAATATTTGCGTCTAGAACCTTTGCATTGAGGGCTATCTGAAAACGGCTGTGGCGCTGAAGTTGCCTGTGAATGTGGAGTTGGTGGCATGTGAAACCCGCATGTGGAGCATTCGTTTGTGTGGCATGCTCTACCAGGTTCATTCCTAGATAATGCACTCAAAGGGCACTAAGCATAGAGTGTGAAAACTGAGTTTCCTTGAGAGCTGCTTGGAAGCCTGGTGGTGTGTGAAGTTAGTGAGCCAAATGGAGTTGTTCTCCCACAAGAACCACTCGGCTGATCCTTCTTCAATATGCCCTTCACCAACATGCAGTGTTTCCTTGATTGAATTAGCTCTCACACCAATATTTGCGTCTAGAGCCTTTGCATTGAGGGCTATCTGAAAACGGCTGTGGCGCTGAAGTTGCCTGAGAATGTGGAGTTGGTGGCATGTGAAGCTGGCATGTGGAGCATTCGTTTGTATGGGATCTCACCAAGCTTCACTTCAGTCCTAGGCACTCAAAGGGCACTAAGCATAGAGTGTGAAAACTGAGTTTCCTTGAGAGCTGCTTGGAAGCCTGATGGTGTGTGAAGTTAGTGAGCCAAATGGAGTTGTTCTCCCACAAGAACCACTCGGCTGATCCTTCTTCAATATGCCCTTCACCAACATGCAGTGTTTCCTTGATTGAATTAGCTCTCACACCAATATTTGCGTCTAGAGCCTTTGCATTGAGGGCTATCTGAAAACAGCTGTGGCGCTGAAGTTGCCTGAGAATGTGGAGTTGGTGGCATGTGAAACCGGCATGTGTAGCATTCGTTTGTGTGGGATGCTCTACCAGCTTCATTTCAGTCCTAGGCACTCAAAGGGCACTAAGCATAGAGTGTGAAAACTGAGTTTCCTTGAGAGCTGCTTGGAAGCCTGATGGTGTGTGAAGTTAGTGAGCCAAATGGAGTTGTTCTCCCACAAGAACCACTCGGCTGATCCTTCTTCAATATGCCCTTCACCAACATGCAGTGTTTCCTTGATTGAATTAGCTCTCACACCAATATTTGCGTCTAGAACCTTTGCATTGAGGGCTATCTGAAAACGGCTGTGGCGCTGGAGTTGCCTGTGAATGTGGAGTTGGTGGCATGTGAAACCCGCATGTGGAGCATTCGTTTGTGTGGCATGCTCTACCAGGTTCATTCCTAGATAATGCACTCAAAGGGCACTAAGCATAGAGTGTGAAAACTGAGTTTCCTTGAGAGCTGCTTGGAAGCCTGATGGTGTGTGAAATTAGTGAGCCAAATGGAGTTGTTCTCCCACAAGAACCACTCGGCTGATCCTTCTTCAATATGCCCTTCACCAACATGCAGTGTTTCCTTGATTGAATTAGCTCTCACACCAATATTTGCGTCTAGAGCCTTTGCATTGAGGGCTATCTGAAAACGGCTATGGTGCTGAAGTTGCCTGAGAATGTGGAGTTGGTGGCATGTGAAACCCGCATGTGGAGCATTCGTTTGTGTGAATGCTCTACCAGGTTCATTCCTAGATAATGCACTCAAAGGGCACTAAGCATAGAGTGTGAAAACTGAGTTTCCTTGAGAGCTGCTTGGAAGCCTGATGGTGTGTGAAGTTAGTGAGCCAAGTGGAGTTGTTCTCCCACAAGAACCACTCGGCTGATCCTTCTTCAATATGCCCTTCAGCAACATGCAGTGTTTCCTTGATTGAATTAGCTCTCACACCAATATTTGCGTCTAGAGCCTTTGCATTGAGGGCTATCTGAAAACGGCTGTGGCGCTGAAGTTGCCTGAGAATGTGGAGTTGGTGGCATGTGAAACTGGCATGTGGAGCATTCGTTTGTATGGGATCTCACCAAGCTTCACTTCAGTCCTAGGCACTCAAAGGGCACTAAGCATAGAGTGTGAAAACTGAGTTTCCTTGAGAGCTGCCTGGAAGCATGATGGTGTGTGAAGTTAGTGAGCCAAATGGAGTTGTTCTCCACAAGAACCACTCGGCTGATCCTTCTTCAATATGCCCTTCACCAACATGCAGTGTTTCCCCTTGATTGAATTAGCTCTCACACCAATATTTGCGTCTAGAGCCTTTGCATTGAGGGCTATCTGAAAACGGCTGTGGCGCCGACGTTGCCTGAGAATGTGGAGTTGGTGGCATGTGAAACTGGCATGTGGAGCATTCGTTTGTGTGGGATGCTCACCAAGCTTCATTTCAGTCCTAGGCACTCAAAGGGCACTAAGCATAGAGTGTGAAAACTGAGTTTCCTTGAGAGCTGCTTGGAAGCATGATGGTGTGTGAAGTTAGTGAGCCAAATGGAGTTGTTCCACAAGAACCACTCGGCTGATCCTTCTTCAATATGCCCTTAACCAACATGCAGTGTTTCCTTGATTGAATTAGCTCTCACACCAATATTTGCGTCTAGAGCCTTTGCATTGAGGGCTATCTGAAAACAGCTATGGCGCTGACGTTGCCTGAGAATGTGGAGTTGGTGGCATGTGAAACCCGCATGTGGAGCATTCGTTTGTGTGGGATGCTCTACCAGGTTCATTCCTAGATAATGCACTCAAAGGGCACTAAGCATAGAGTGTGAAAACTGAGTTTCCTTGAGAGCTGCTTGGAAGCCA
>NW_026697823.1:0-59516 GCF_030435755.1 Ochotona princeps
GCACTCAAAGGGCACTAAGCATAGAGTGTGAAAACTGAGTTTCCTTGAGAGCTGCTTGGAAGCCTGATGGTGTGTGAAGTTAGTGAGCCAAATGGAGTTGTTCTCCCACAAGAACCACTCGGCTGATCCTTCTTCAATATGCCCTTCACCAACATGCAGTGTTTCCTTGATTGAATTAGCTCTCACACCAATATTTGCGTCTAGAGCCTTTGCATTGAGGGCTATCTGAAAACGGCTGTGGCGCTGAAGTTGCCTGTGAATGTGGAGTTGGTGGCATGTGAAACCCGCATGTGGAGCATTCGTTTGTGTGGCATGCTGACCAAGCTTCATTTCAGTCCTAGGCACACAAAGGGCACTAAGCATAGAGTGTGAAAACTGAGTTTCCTTGAGAGCTGCTTGGAAGCCTGATGGTGTGTGAAGTTAGTGAGCCAAATGGAGTTGTTCTCCCACAAGAACCACTCGGCTGATCCTTCTTCAATATGCCCTTCACCAACATGCAGTGTTTCCTTGATTGAATTAGCTCTCACACCAATATTTGCATCTAGAGCCTTTGCATTGAGGGCTATCTGAAAACGGCTGTGGCGCTGAAGTTGCCTGTGAATGTGGAGTTGGTGGCATGTGAAACCCGCATGTGGAGCATTCGTTTGTGTGGGATGCTGACCAAGCTTCATTTCAGTCCTAGGCACACAAAGGGCACTAAGCATAGAGTGTGAAAACTGAGTTTCCTTGAGAGCTGCTTGGAAGCCTGATGGTGTGTGAAGTTAGTCAGCCAAATGGAGTTGTTCTCCCACAAGAACCACTCGGCTGATCCTTCTTCAATATGCCCTTGACCAACATGCAGTGTTTCCTTGATTGAATTAGCTCTCACACCAATATTTGCGTCTAGAGCCTTTGCATTGAGGGCTATCTGAAAACGGCTGTGGCGCTGAAGTTGCCTGTGAATGTGGAGTTGGTGGCATGTGAAACCCGCATGTGGAGCATTCGTTTGTGTGGGATGCTCTACCAGGTTCATTCCTAGATAATGCACTCAAAGGGCACTAAACATAGAGTGTGAAAACTGAGTTTCCTTGAGAGCTGCTTGGAAGCCTGATGGTGTGTGAAGTTAGTGAGCCAAATGGAGTTGTTCTCCCAGAAGAACCACTCGGCTGATCCTTCTTCAATATGCCCTTCACCAACATGCAGTGTTTCCTTGATTGAATTAGCTCTCACACCAATATTTGCGTCTAGAGCCTTTGCATTGAGGGCTATCTGAAAACGGCTGTGGCGCTGAAGTTGCCTGTGAATGTGGAGTTGGTGGCATGTGAAACCCGCATGTGGAGCATTCGTTTGTGTGGCATGCTGACCAAGCTTCATTTCAGTCCTAGGCACACAAAGGGCACTAAGCATAGAGTGTGAAAACTGAGTTTCCTTGAGAGTTGCTTGGAAGCCTGATGGTGTGTGAAGTTAGTGAGCCAAATGGAGTTGTTCTCCCACAAGAACCACTCGGCTGATCCTTCTTCAATATGCCCTTCACCAACATGCAGTGTTTCCTTGATTGAATTAGCTCTCACACCAATATTTGCGTCTAGAGCCTTTGCATTGAGGGCTTTCTGAAAACGGCTGTGGCGCTGAAGTTGCCTGTGAATGTGGAGTTGGTGGCATGTGAAACCCGCATGTGGAGCATTCGTTTGTGTGGCATGCTGACCAAGCTTCATTTCAGTCCTAGGCACACAAAGGGCACTAAGCATAGAGTGTGAAAACTGAGTTTCCTTGAGAGCTGCTTGGAAGCCTGATGGTGTGTGAAGTTAGTGAGCCAAATGGAGTTGTTCTCCCACAAGAACCACTCGGCTGATCCTTCTTCAATATGCCCTTCACCAACATGCAGTGTTTCCTTGATTGAATTAGCTCTCACACCAATATTTGCGTCTAGAGCCTTTGCATTGAGGGCTATCTGAAAACGGCTGTGGCGCTGAAGTTGCCTGTGAATGTGGAGTTGGTGGCATGTGAAACCCGCATGTGGAGCATTCGTTTGTGTGGCATGCTGACCAAGCTTCATTTCAGTCCTAGGCACACAAAGGGCACTAAGCATAGAGTGTGAAAACTGAGTTTCCTTGAGATCTGCTTGGAAGCCTGATGGTGTGTGAAGTTAGTGAGCCAAATGGAGTTGTTCTCCCACAAGAACCACTCGGCTGATCCTTCTTCAATATGCCCTTCACCAACATGCAGTGTTTCCTTGATTGAATTAGCTCTCACACCGATATTTGCGTCTAGAGCCTTTGCATTGAGGGCTATCTGAAAACGGCTGTGGCGCTGAAGTTGCATGTGAATGTGGAGTTGGTGGCATGTGAAACCCGCATGTGGAGCATTCGTTTGTGTGGGATGCTGACCAAGCTTCATTTCAGTCCTAGGCACACAAAGGGCACTAAGCATAGAATGTGAAAACTGAGTTTCCTTGAGAGCTGCTTGGAAGCCTGATGGTGTGTGAAGTTAGTGAGCCAAATGGAGTTGTTCTCCCACAAGAACCACTCGGCTGATCCTTCTTCAATATGCCCTTGACCAACATGCAGTGTTTCCTTGATTGAATTAGCTCTCACACCAATATTTGCGTCTAGAGCCTTTGCATTGAGGGCTATCTGAAAACGGCTGTGGCGCTGAAGTTGCCTGTGAATGTGGAGTTGGTGGCATGTGAAACCCGCATGTGGAGCATTCGTTTGTGTGGGATGCTCTACCAGGTTCATTCCTAGATAATGCACTCAAAGGGCACTAAACATAGAGTGTGAAAACTGAGTTTCCTTGAGAGCTGCTTGGAAGCCTGATGGTGTGTGAAGTTAGTGAGCCAAATGGAGTTGTTCTCCCACAAGAACCACTCGGCTGATCCTTCTTCAATATGCCCTTGACCAACATGCAGTGTTTCCTTGATTGAATTAGCTCTCACACCAATATTTGCGTCTAGAGCCTTTGCATTGAGGGCTATCTGAAAACGGCTGTGGCGCTGAAGTTGCCTGTGAATGTGGAGTTGGTGGCATGTGAAACCCGCATGTGGAGCATTCGTTTGTGTGGCATGCTGACCAAGCTTCATTTCAGTCCTAGGCACACAAAGGGCACTAAGCATAGAGTGTGAAAACTGAGTTTCCTTGAGATCTGCTTGGAAGCCTGATGGTGTGTGAAGTTAGTGAGCCAAATGGAGTTGTTCTCCCACAAGAACCACTCGGCTGATCCTTCTTCAATATGCCCTTCACCAACATGCAGTGTTTCCTTGATTGAATTAGCTCTCACACCAATATTTGCGTCTAGAGCCTTTGCATTGAGGGCTATCTGAAAACGGCTGTGGCGCTGAAGTTGCCTGTGAATGTGGAGTTGGTGGCATGTGAAACCCGCATGTGGAGCATTCGTTTGTGTGGGATGCTCTACCAGGTTCATTCCTAGATAATGCACTCAAAGGGCACTAAGCATAGAGTGTGAAAACTGAGTTTCCTTGAGAGCTGCTTGGAAGCCTGATGGTGTGTGAAGTTAGTGAGCCAAATGGAGTTGTTCTCCCACAAGAACCACTCGGCTGATCCTTCTTCAATATGCCCTTCACCAACATGCAGTGTTTCCTTGATTGAATTAGCTCTCACACCAATATTTGCGTCTAGAGCCTTTGCATTGAGGGCTATCTGAAAACGGCTGTGGCGCTGAAGTTGCCTGTGAATGTGGAGTTGGTGGCATGTGAAACCCGCATGTGGAGCATTCGTTTGTGTGGGATGCTGACCAAGCTTCATTTCAGTCCTAGGCACACAAAGGGCACTAAGCATAGAGTGTGAAAACTGAGTTTCCTTGAGAGTTGCTTGGAAGCCTGATGGTGTGTGAAGTTAGTGAGCCAAATGGAGTTGTTCTCCCACAAGAACCACTCGGCTGATCCTTCTTCAATATGCCCTTCACCAACATGCAGTGTTTCCTTGATTGAATTAGCTCTCACACCAATATTTGCGTCTAGAGCCTTTGCATTGAGGGCTATCTGAAAACGGCTGTGGCGCTGAAGTTGCCTGTGAATGTGGAGTTGGTGGCATGTGAAACCCGCATGTGGAGCATTCGTTTGTGTGGGATGCTGACCAAGCTTCATTTCAGTCCTAGGCACACAAAGGGCACTAAGCATAGAGTGTGAAAACTGAGTTTCCTTGAGAGCTGCTTGGAAGCCTGATGGTGTGTGAAGTTAGTGAGCCAAATGGAGTTGTTCTCCCACAAGAACCACTCGGCTGATCCTTCTTCAATATGCCCTTGACCAACATGCAGTGTTTCCTTGATTGAATTAGCTCTCACACCAATATTTGCGTCTAGAGCCTTTGCATTGAGGGCTATCTGAAAACGGCTGTGGCGCTGAAGTTGCCTGTGAATGTGGAGTTGGTGGCATGTGAAACCCGCATGTGGAGCATTCGTTTGTGTGGGATGCTCTACCAGGTTCATTCCTAGATAATGCACTCAAAGGGCACTAAACATAGAGTGTGAAAACTGAGTTTCCTTGAGAGCTGCTTGGAAGCCTGATGGTGTGTGAAGTTAGTGAGCCAAATGGAGTTGTTCTCCCAGAAGAACCACTCGGCTGATCCTTCTTCAATATGCCCTTGACCAACATGCAGTGTTTCCTTGATTGAATTAGCTCTCACACCAATATTTGCGTCTAGAGCCTTTGCATTGAGGGCTATCTGAAAACGGCTGTGGCGCTGAAGTTGCCTGTGAATGTGGAGTTGGTGGCATGTGAAACCCGCATGTGGAGCATTCGTTTGTGTGGGATGCTCTACCAGGTTCATTCCTAGATAATGCACTCAAAGGGCACTAAACATAGAGTGTGAAAACTGAGTTTCCTTGAGAGCTGCTTGGAAGCCTGATGGTGTGTGAAGTTAGTGAGCCAAATGGAGTTGTTCTCCCAGAAGAACCACTCGGCTGATCCTTCTTCAATATGCCCTTCACCAACATGCAGTGTTTCCTTGATTGAATTAGCTCTCACACCAATATTTGCGTCTAGAGCCTTTGCATTGAGGGCTATCTGAAAACGGCTGTGGCGCTGAAGTTGCCTGTGAATGTGGAGTTGGTGGCATGTGAAACCCGCATGTGGAGCATTCGTTTGTGTGGCATGCTGACCAAGCTTCATTTCAGTCCTAGGCACACAAAGGGCACTAAGCATAGAGTGTGAAAACTGAGTTTCCTTGAGATCTGCTTGGAAGCCTAATGGTGTGTGAAGTTAGTGAGCCAAATGGAGTTGTTCTCCCACAAGAACCACTCGGCTGATCCTTCTTCAATATGCCCTTCACCAACATGCAGTGTTTCCTTGATTGAATTAGCTCTCACACCAATATTTGCGTCTAGAGCCTTTGCATTGAGGGCTATCTGAAAACGGCTGTGGCGCTGAAGTTGCCTGTGAATGTGGAGTTGGTGGCATGTGAAACCCGCATGTGGAGCATTCGTTTGTGTGGCATGCTGACCAAGCTTCATTTCAGTCCTAGGCACACAAAGGGCACTAAGCATAGAGTGTGAAAACTGAGTTTCCTTGAGAGCTGCTTGGAAGCCTGATGGTGTGTGAAGTTAGTGAGCCAAATGGAGTTGTTCTCCCAGAAGAACCACTCGGCTGATCCTTCTTCAATATGCCCTTCACCAACATGCAGTGTTTCCTTGATTGAATTAGCTCTCACACCAATATTTGCGTCTAGAGCCTTTGCATTGAGGGCTATCTGAAAACGGCTGTGGCGCTGAAGTTGCCTGTGAATGTGGAGTTGGTGGCATGTGAAACCCGCATGTGGAGCATTCGTTTGTGTGGCATGCTGACCAAGCTTCATTTCAGTCCTAGGCACACAAAGGGCACTAAGCATAGAGTGTGAAAACTGAGTTTCCTTGAGATCTGCTTGGAAGCCTGATGGTGTGTGAAGTTAGTGAGCCAAATGGAGTTGTTCTCCCACAAGAACCACTCGGCTGATCCTTCTTCAATATGCCCTTCACCAACATGCAGTGTTTCCTTGATTGAATTAGCTCTCACACCGATATTTGCGTCTAGAGCCTTTGCATTGAGGGCTATCTGAAAACGGCTGTGGCGCTGAAGTTGCCTGTGAATGTGGAGTTGGTGGCATGTGAAACCCGCATGTGGAGCATTCGTTTGTGTGGGATGCTCTACCAGGTTCATTCCTAGATAATGCACTCAAAGGGCACTAAACATAGAGTGTGAAAACTGAGTTTCCTTGAGAGCTGCTTGGAAGCCTGATGGTGTGTGAAGTTAGTGAGCCAAATGGAGTTGTTCTCCCAGAAGAACCACTCGGCTGATCCTTCTTCAATATGCCCTTGACCAACATGCAGTGTTTCCTTGATTGAATTAGCTCTCACACCAATATTTGCGTCTAGAGCCTTTGCATTGAGGGCTATCTGAAAACGGCTGTGGCGCTGAAGTTGCCTGTGAATGTGGAGTTGGTGGCATGTGAAACCCGCATGTGGAGCATTCGTTTGTGTTGGATGCTCTACCAGGTTCATTCCTAGATAATGCACTCAAAGGGCACTAAACATAGAGTGTGAAAACTGAGTTTCCTTGAGAGCTGCTTGGAAGCCTGATGGTGTGTGAAGTTAGTGAGCCAAATGGAGTTGTTCTCCCACAAGAACCACTCGGCTGATCCTTCTTCAATATGCCCTTCACCAACATGCAGTGTTTCCTTGATTGAATTAGCTCTCACACCAATATTTGCGTCTAGAGCCTTTGCATTGAGGGCTATCTGAAAACGGCTGTGGCGCTGAAGTTGCCTGTGAATGTGGAGTTGGTGGCATGTGAAACCCGCATGTGGAGCATTCGTTTGTGTGGCATGCTGACCAAGCTTCATTTCAGTCCTAGGCACACAAAGGGCACTAAGCATAGAGTGTGAAAACTGAGTTTCCTTGAGATCTGCTTGGAAGCCTGATGGTGTGTGAAGTTAGTGAGCCAAATGGAGTTGTTCTCCCACAAGAACCACTCGGCTGATCCTTCTTCAATATGCCCTTCACCAACATGCAGTGTTTCCTTGATTGAATTAGCTCTCACACCAATATTTGCGTCTAGAGCCTTTGCATTGAGGGCTATCTGAAAACGGCTGTGGCGCTGAAGTTGCCTGTGAATGTGGAGTTGGTGGCATGTGAAACCCGCATGTGGAGCATTCGTTTGTGTGGGATGCTCTACCAGGTTCATTCCTAGATAATGCACTCAAAGGGCACTAAGCATAGAGTGTGAAAACTGAGTTTCCTTGAGAGCTGCTTGGAAGCCTGATGGTGTGTGAAGTTAGTGAGCCAAATGGAGTTGTTCTCCCACAAGAACCACTCGGCTGATCCTTCTTCAATATGCCCTTCACCAACATGCAATGTTTCCTTGATTGAATTAGCTCTCACACCAATATTTGCGTCTAGAGCCTTTGCATTGAGGGCTATCTGAAAACGGCTGTGGCGCTGAAGTTGCCTGTGAATGTGGAGTTGGTGGCATGTGAAACCCGCATGTGGAGCATTCGTTTGTGTGGGATGCTGACCAAGCTTCATTTCAGTCCTAGGCACACAAAGGGCACTAAGCATAGAGTGTGAAAACTGAGTTTCCTTGAGAGTTGCTTGGAAGCCTGATGGTGTGTGAAGTTAGTGAGCCAAATGGAGTTGTTCTCCCACAAGAACCACTCGGCTGATCCTTCTTCAATATGCCCTTCACCAACATGCAGTGTTTCCTTGATTGAATTAGCTCTCACACCAATATTTGCGTCTAGAGCCTTTGCATTGAGGGCTATCTGAAAACGGCTGTGGCGCTGAAGTTGCCTGTGAATGTGGAGTTGGTGGCATGTGAAACCCGCATGTGGAGCAATCGTTTGTGTGGCATGCTGACCAAGCTTCATTTCAGTCCTAGGCACACAAAGGGCACTAAGCATAGAGTGTGAAAACTGAGTTTCCTTGAGATCTGCTTGGAAGCCTGATGGTGTGTGAAGTTAGTGAGCCAAATGGAGTTGTTCTCCCACAAGAACCACTCGGCTGATCCTTCTTCAATATGCCCTTCACCAACATGCAGTGTTTCCTTGATTGAATTAGCTCTCACACCAATATTTGCGTCTAGAGCCTTTGCATTGAGGGCTATCTGAAAACGGCTGTGGCGCTGAAGTTGCCTGTGAATGTGGAGTTGGTGGCATGTGAAACCCGCATGTGGAGCATTCGTTTGTGTGGCATGCTGACCAAGCTTCATTTCAGTCCTAGGCACACAAAGGGCACTAAGCATAGAGTGTGAAAACTGAGTTTCCTTGAGAGCTGCTTGGAAGCCTGATGGTGTGTGAAGTTAGTGAGCCAAATGGAGTTGTTCTCCCACAAGAACCACTCGGCTGATCCTTCTTCAATATGCCCTTCACCAACATGCAGTGTTTCCTTGATTGAATTAGCTCTCACACCAATATTTGCGTCTAGAGCCTTTGCATTGAGGGCTATCTGAAAACGGCTGTGGCGCTGAAGTTGCCTGTGAATGTGGAGTTGGTGGCATGTGAAACCCGCATGTGGAGCATTCGTTTGTGTGGGATGCTCTACCAGGTTCATTCCTAGATAATGCACTCAAAGGGCACTAAACATAGAGTGTGAAAACTGAGTTTCCTTGAGAGCTGCTTGGAAGCCTGATGGTGTGTGAAGTTAGTGAGCCAAATGGAGTTGTTCTCCCACAAGAACCACTCGGCTGATCCTTCTTCAATATGCCCTTCACCAACATGCAGTGTTTCCTTGATTGAATTAGCTCTCACACCAATATTTGCGTCTAGAGCCTTTGCATTGAGGGCTATCTGAAAATGGCTGTGGCGCTGAAGTTGCCTGTGAATGTGGAGTTGGTGGCATGTGAAACCCGCATGTGGAGCATTCGTTTGTGTGGCATGCTGACCAAGCTTCATTTCAGTCCTAGGCACACAAAGGGCACTAAGCATAGAGTGTGAAAACTGAGTTTCCTTGAGATCTGCTTGGAAGCCTGATGGTGTGTGAAGTTAGTGAGCCAAATGGAGTTGTTCTCCCACAAGAACCACTCGGCTGATCCTTCTTCAATATGCCCTTCACCAACATGCAGTGTTTCCTTGATTGAATTAGCTCTCACACCAATATTTGCGTCTAGAGCCTTTGCATTGAGGGCTATCTGAAAACGGCTGTGGCGCTGAAGTTGCCTGTGAATGTGGAGTTGGTGGCATGTGAAACCCGCATGTGGAGCATTCGTTTGTGTGGCATGCGGACCAAGCTTCATTTCAGTCCTAGGCACACAAAGGGCACTAAGCATAGAGTGTGAAAACTGAGTTTCCTTGAGAGCTGCTTGGAAGCCTGATGGTGTGTGAAGTTAGTGAGCCAAATGGAGTTGTTCTCCCACAAGAACCACTCGGCTGATCCTTCTTCAATATGCCCTTCACCAACATGCAGTGTTTCCTTGATTGAATTAGCTCTCACACCAATATTTGCGTCTAGAGCCTTTGCATTGAGGGCTATCTGAAAACGGCTGTGGCGCTGAAGTTGCCTGTGAATGTGGAGTTGGTGGCATGTGAAACCCGCATGTGGAGCATTCGTTTGTGTGGCATGCTGACCAAGCTTCATTTCAGTCCTAGGCACACAAAGGGCACTAAGCATAGAGTGTGAAAACTGAGTTTCCTTGAGATCTGCTTGGAAGCCTGATGGTGTGTGAAGTTAGTGAGCCAAATGGAGTTGTTCTCCCACAAGAACCACTCGGCTGATCCTTCTTCAATATGCCCTTGACCAACATGCAGTGTTTCCTTGATTGAATTAGCTCTCACACCAATATTTGCGTCTAGAGCCTTTGCATTGAGGGCTATCTGAAAACGGCTGTGGCGCTGAAGTTGCCTGTGAATGTGGAGTTGGTGGCATGTGAAACCCGCATGTGGAGCATTCGTTTGTGTGGGATGCTCTACCAGGTTCATTCCTAGATAATGCACTCAAAGGGCACTAAACATAGAGTGTGAAAACTGAGTTTCCTTGAGAGCTGCTTGGAAGCCTGATGGTGTGTGAAGTTAGTGAGCCAAATGGAGTTGTTCTCCCACAAGAACCACTCGGCTGATCCTTCTTCAATATGCCCTTGACCAACATGCAGTGTTTCCTTGATTGAATTAGCTCTCACACCAATATTTGCGTCTAGAGCCTTTGCATTGAGGGCTATCTGAAAACGGCTGTGGCGCTGAAGTTGCCTGTGAATGTGGAGTTGGTGGCATGTGAAACCCGCATGTGGAGCATTCGTTTGTGTGGGATGCTCTACCAGGTTCATTCCTAGATAATGCACTCAAAGGGCACTAAGCATAGATGTGAAAACTGAGTTTCCTTGAGAGCTGCTTGGAAGCCTGATGGTGTGTGAAGCCAGTGAGCCAAATGGAGTTGTTCTCCCACAAGAACCACTCGGCTGATCCTTCTTCAATATGCCCTTCACCAACATGCAGTGTTTCCTTGATTGAATTAGCTCTCACACCAATATTTGCGTCTAGAGCCTTTGCATTGAGGGCTATCTGAAAACGGCTGTGGCGCTGAAGTTGCCTGTGAATGTGGAGTTGGTGGCATGTGAAACCCGCATGTGGAGCATTCGTTTGTGTGGCATGCTGACCAAGCTTCATTTCAGTCCTAGGCACACAAAGGGCACTAAGCATAGAGTGTGAAAACTGAGTTTCCTTGAGATCTGCTTGGAAGCCTGATGGTGTGTGAAGTTAGTGAGCCAAATGGAGTTGTTCTCCCACAAGAACCACTCGGCTGATCCTTCTTCAATATGCCCTTCACCAACATGCAGTGTTTCCTTGATTGAATTAGCTCTCACACCAATATTTGCGTCTAGAGCCTTTGCATTGAGGGCTATCTGAAAACGGCTGTGGCGCTGAAGTTGCCTGTGAATGTGGAGTTGGTGGCATGTGAAACCCGCATGTGGAGCATTCGTTTGTGTGGGATGCTGACCAAGCTTCATTTCAGTCCTAGGCACACAAAGGGCACTAAGCATAGAGTGTGAAAACTGAGTTTCCTTGAGAGCTGCTTGGAAGCCTGATGGTGTGTGAAGTTAGTGAGCCAAATGGAGTTGTTCTCCCACAAGAACCACTCGGCTGATCCTTCTTCAATATGCCCTTCACCAACATGCAGTGTTTCCTTGATTGAATTAGCTCTCACACCAATATTTGCGTCTAGAGCCTTTGCATTGAGGGCTATCTGAAAACGGCTGTGGCGCTGAAGTTGCCTGTGAATGTGGAGTTGGTGGCATGTGAAACCCGCATGTGGAGCATTCGTTTGTGTGGGATGCTCTAACAGGTTCATTCCTAGATAATGCACTCAAAGGGCACTAAGCATAGAGTGTGAAAACTGAGTTTCCTTGAGAGCTGCTTGGAAGCCTGATGGTGTGTGAAGTTAGTGAGCCAAATGGAGTTGTTCTCCCACAAGAACCACTCGGCTGATCCTTCTTCAATATGCCCTTCACCAACATGCAGTGTTTCCTTGATTGAATTAGCTCTCACACCAATATTTGCGTCTAGAGCCTTTGCATTGAGGGCTATCTGAAAACGGCTGTGGCGCTGAAGTTGCCTGTGAATGTGGAGTTGGTGGCATGTGAAACCCGCATGTGGAGCATTCGTTTGTGTGGGATGCTGACCAAGCTTCATTTCAGTCCTAGGCACACAAAGAGCACTAAGCATAGAGTGTGAAAACTGAGTTTCCTTGAGAGCTGCTTGGAAGCCTGATGGTGTGTGAAGTTAGTGAGCCAAATGGAGTTGTTCTCCCACAAGAACCACTCGGCTGATCCTTCTTCAATATGCCCTTCACCAACATGCAGTGTTTCCTTGATTGAATTAGCTCTCACACCAATATTTGCGTCTAGAGCCTTTGCATTGAGGGCTATCTGAAAACGGCTGTGGCGCTGAAGTTGCCTGTGAATGTGGAGTTGGTGGCATGTGAAACCCGCATGTGGAGCATTCGTTTGTGTGGGATGCTCTACCAGGTTCATTCCTAGATAATGCACTCAAAGGGCACTAAGCATAGATGTGAAAACTGAGTTTCCTTGAGAGCTGCTTGGAAGCCTGATGGTGTGTGAAGCCAGTGAGCCAAATGGAGTTGTTCTCCCACAAGAACCACTCGGCTGATCCTTCTTCAATATGCCCTTCACCAACATGCAGTGTTTCCTTGATTGAATTAGCTCTCACACCAATATTTGCGTCTAGAGCCTTTGCATTGAGGGCTATCTGAAAACGGCTGTGGCGCTGAAGTTGCCTGTGAATGTGGAGTTGGTGGCATGTGAAACCCGCATGTGGAGCATTCGTTTGTGTGGCATGCTGACCAAGCTTCATTTCAGTCCTAGGCACACAAAGGGCACTAAGCATAGAGTGTGAAAACTGAGTTTCCTTGAGATCTGCTTGGAAGCCTGATGGTGTGTGAAGTTAGTGAGCCAAATGGAGTTGTTCTCCCACAAGAACCACTCGGCTGATCCTTCTTCAATATGCCCTTCACCAACATGCAGTGTTTCCTTGATTGAATTAGCTCTCACACCAATATTTGCGTCTAGAGCCTTTGCATTGAGGGCTATCTGAAAACGGCTGTGGCGCTGAAGTTGCCTGTGAATGTGGAGTTGGTGGCATGTGAAACCCGCATGTGGAGCATTCGTTTGTGTGGGATGCTCTACCAGGTTCATTCCTAGATAATGCACTCAAAGGGCACTAAGCATAGAGTGTGAAAACTGAGTTTCCTTGAGAGCTGCTTGGAAGCCTGATGGTGTGTGAAGTTAGTGAGCCAAATGGAGTTGTTCTCCCACAAGAACCACTCGGCTGATCCTTCTTCAATATGCCCTTCACCAACATGCAATGTTTCCTTGATTGAATTAGCTCTCACACCAATATTTGCGTCTAGAGCCTTTGCATTGAGGGCTATCTGAAAACGGCTGTGGCGCTGAAGTTGCCTGTGAATGTGGAGTTGGTGGCATGTGAAACCCGCATGTGGAGCATTCGTTTGTGTGGGATGCTGACCAAGCTTCATTTCAGTCCTAGGCACACAAAGGGCACTAAGCATAGAGTGTGAAAACTGAGTTTCCTTGAGAGTTGCTTGGAAGCCTGATGGTGTGTGAAGTTAGTGAGCCAAATGGAGTTGTTCTCCCACAAGAACCACTCGGCTGATCCTTCTTCAATATGCCCTTCACCAACATGCAGTGTTTCCTTGATTGAATTAGCTCTCACACCAATATTTGCGTCTAGAGCCTTTGCATTGAGGGCTATCTGAAAACGGCTGTGGCGCTGAAGTTGCCTGTGAATGTGGAGTTGGTGGCATGTGAAACCCGCATGTGGAGCAATCGTTTGTGTGGCATGCTGACCAAGCTTCATTTCAGTCCTAGGCACACAAAGGGCACTAAGCATAGAGTGTGAAAACTGAGTTTCCTTGAGATCTGCTTGGAAGCCTGATGGTGTGTGAAGTTAGTGAGCCAAATGGAGTTGTTCTCCCACAAGAACCACTCGGCTGATCCTTCTTCAATATGCCCTTCACCAACATGCAGTGTTTCCTTGATTGAATTAGCTCTCACACCAATATTTGCGTCTAGAGCCTTTGCATTGAGGGCTATCTGAAAACGGCTGTGGCGCTGAAGTTGCCTGTGAATGTGGAGTTGGTGGCATGTGAAACCCGCATGTGGAGCATTCGTTTGTGTGGCATGCTGACCAAGCTTCATTTCAGTCCTAGGCACACAAAGGGCACTAAGCATAGAGTGTGAAAACTGAGTTTCCTTGAGAGCTGCTTGGAAGCCTGATGGTGTGTGAAGTTAGTGAGCCAAATGGAGTTGTTCTCCCACAAGAACCACTCGGCTGATCCTTCTTCAATATGCCCTTCACCAACATGCAGTGTTTCCTTGATTGAATTAGCTCTCACACCAATATTTGCGTCTAGAGCCTTTGCATTGAGGGCTATCTGAAAACGGCTGTGGCGCTGAAGTTGCCTGTGAATGTGGAGTTGGTGGCATGTGAAACCCGCATGTGGAGCATTCGTTTGTGTGGGATGCTCTACCAGGTTCATTCCTAGATAATGCACTCAAAGGGCACTAAACATAGAGTGTGAAAACTGAGTTTCCTTGAGAGCTGCTTGGAAGCCTGATGGTGTGTGAAGTTAGTGAGCCAAATGGAGTTGTTCTCCCACAAGAACCACTCGGCTGATCCTTCTTCAATATGCCCTTCACCAACATGCAGTGTTTCCTTGATTGAATTAGCTCTCACACCAATATTTGCGTCTAGAGCCTTTGCATTGAGGGCTATCTGAAAATGGCTGTGGCGCTGAAGTTGCCTGTGAATGTGGAGTTGGTGGCATGTGAAACCCGCATGTGGAGCATTCGTTTGTGTGGCATGCTGACCAAGCTTCATTTCAGTCCTAGGCACACAAAGGGCACTAAGCATAGAGTGTGAAAACTGAGTTTCCTTGAGATCTGCTTGGAAGCCTGATGGTGTGTGAAGTTAGTGAGCCAAATGGAGTTGTTCTCCCACAAGAACCACTCGGCTGATCCTTCTTCAATATGCCCTTCACCAACATGCAGTGTTTCCTTGATTGAATTAGCTCTCACACCAATATTTGCGTCTAGAGCCTTTGCATTGAGGGCTATCTGAAAACGGCTGTGGCGCTGAAGTTGCCTGTGAATGTGGAGTTGGTGGCATGTGAAACCCGCATGTGGAGCATTCGTTTGTGTGGCATGCGGACCAAGCTTCATTTCAGTCCTAGGCACACAAAGGGCACTAAGCATAGAGTGTGAAAACTGAGTTTCCTTGAGAGCTGCTTGGAAGCCTGATGGTGTGTGAAGTTAGTGAGCCAAATGGAGTTGTTCTCCCACAAGAACCACTCGGCTGATCCTTCTTCAATATGCCCTTCACCAACATGCAGTGTTTCCTTGATTGAATTAGCTCTCACACCAATATTTGCGTCTAGAGCCTTTGCATTGAGGGCTATCTGAAAACGGCTGTGGCGCTGAAGTTGCCTGTGAATGTGGAGTTGGTGGCATGTGAAACCCGCATGTGGAGCATTCGTTTGTGTGGCATGCTGACCAAGCTTCATTTCAGTCCTAGGCACACAAAGGGCACTAAGCATAGAGTGTGAAAACTGAGTTTCCTTGAGATCTGCTTGGAAGCCTGATGGTGTGTGAAGTTAGTGAGCCAAATGGAGTTGTTCTCCCACAAGAACCACTCGGCTGATCCTTCTTCAATATGCCCTTGACCAACATGCAGTGTTTCCTTGATTGAATTAGCTCTCACACCAATATTTGCGTCTAGAGCCTTTGCATTGAGGGCTATCTGAAAACGGCTGTGGCGCTGAAGTTGCCTGTGAATGTGGAGTTGGTGGCATGTGAAACCCGCATGTGGAGCATTCGTTTGTGTGGGATGCTCTACCAGGTTCATTCCTAGATAATGCACTCAAAGGGCACTAAACATAGAGTGTGAAAACTGAGTTTCCTTGAGAGCTGCTTGGAAGCCTGATGGTGTGTGAAGTTAGTGAGCCAAATGGAGTTGTTCTCCCACAAGAACCACTCGGCTGATCCTTCTTCAATATGCCCTTGACCAACATGCAGTGTTTCCTTGATTGAATTAGCTCTCACACCAATATTTGCGTCTAGAGCCTTTGCATTGAGGGCTATCTGAAAACGGCTGTGGCGCTGAAGTTGCCTGTGAATGTGGAGTTGGTGGCATGTGAAACCCGCATGTGGAGCATTCGTTTGTGTGGGATGCTCTACCAGGTTCATTCCTAGATAATGCACTCAAAGGGCACTAAGCATAGATGTGAAAACTGAGTTTCCTTGAGAGCTGCTTGGAAGCCTGATGGTGTGTGAAGCCAGTGAGCCAAATGGAGTTGTTCTCCCACAAGAACCACTCGGCTGATCCTTCTTCAATATGCCCTTCACCAACATGCAGTGTTTCCTTGATTGAATTAGCTCTCACACCAATATTTGCGTCTAGAGCCTTTGCATTGAGGGCTATCTGAAAACGGCTGTGGCGCTGAAGTTGCCTGTGAATGTGGAGTTGGTGGCATGTGAAACCCGCATGTGGAGCATTCGTTTGTGTGGCATGCTGACCAAGCTTCATTTCAGTCCTAGGCACACAAAGGGCACTAAGCATAGAGTGTGAAAACTGAGTTTCCTTGAGATCTGCTTGGAAGCCTGATGGTGTGTGAAGTTAGTGAGCCAAATGGAGTTGTTCTCCCACAAGAACCACTCGGCTGATCCTTCTTCAATATGCCCTTCACCAACATGCAGTGTTTCCTTGATTGAATTAGCTCTCACACCAATATTTGCGTCTAGAGCCTTTGCATTGAGGGCTATCTGAAAACGGCTGTGGCGCTGAAGTTGCCTGTGAATGTGGAGTTGGTGGCATGTGAAACCCGCATGTGGAGCATTCGTTTGTGTGGGATGCTGACCAAGCTTCATTTCAGTCCTAGGCACACAAAGGGCACTAAGCATAGAGTGTGAAAACTGAGTTTCCTTGAGAGCTGCTTGGAAGCCTGATGGTGTGTGAAGTTAGTGAGCCAAATGGAGTTGTTCTCCCACAAGAACCACTCGGCTGATCCTTCTTCAATATGCCCTTCACCAACATGCAGTGTTTCCTTGATTGAATTAGCTCTCACACCAATATTTGCGTCTAGAGCCTTTGCATTGAGGGCTATCTGAAAACGGCTGTGGCGCTGAAGTTGCCTGTGAATGTGGAGTTGGTGGCATGTGAAACCCGCATGTGGAGCATTCGTTTGTGTGGGATGCTCTAACAGGTTCATTCCTAGATAATGCACTCAAAGGGCACTAAGCATAGAGTGTGAAAACTGAGTTTCCTTGAGAGCTGCTTGGAAGCCTGATGGTGTGTGAAGTTAGTGAGCCAAATGGAGTTGTTCTCCCACAAGAACCACTCGGCTGATCCTTCTTCAATATGCCCTTCACCAACATGCAGTGTTTCCTTGATTGAATTAGCTCTCACACCAATATTTGCGTCTAGAGCCTTTGCATTGAGGGCTATCTGAAAACGGCTGTGGCGCTGAAGTTGCCTGTGAATGTGGAGTTGGTGGCATGTGAAACCCGCATGTGGAGCATTCGTTTGTGTGGGATGCTGACCAAGCTTCATTTCAGTCCTAGGCACACAAAGAGCACTAAGCATAGAGTGTGAAAACTGAGTTTCCTTGAGAGCTGGTTGGAAGCCTGATGGTGTGTGAAGTTAGTGAGCCAAATGGAGTTGTTCTCCCACAAGAACCACTCGGCTGATCCTTCTTCAATATGCCCTTCACCAACATGCAGTGTTTCCTTGATTGAATTAGCTCTCACACCAATATTTGCGTCTAGAGCCTTTGCATTGAGGGCTATCTGAAAACGGCTGTGGCGCTGAAGTTGCCTGTGAATGTGGAGTTGGTGGCATGTGAAACCCGCATGTGGAGCATTCGTTTGTGTGGGATGCTCTACCAGGTTCATTCCTAGATAATGCACTCAAAGGGCACTAAGCATAGATGTGAAAACTGAGTTTCCTTGAGAGCTGCTTGGAAGCCTGATGGTGTGTGAAGCCAGTGAGCCAAATGGAGTTGTTCTCCCACAAGAACCACTCGGCTGATCCTTCTTCAATATGCCCTTCACCAACATGCAGTGTTTCCTTGATTGAATTAGCTCTCACACCAATATTTGCGTCTAGAGCCTTTGCATTGAGGGCTATCTGAAAACGGCTGTGGCGCTGAAGTTGCCTGTGAATGTGGAGTTGGTGGCATGTGAAACCCGCATGTGGAGCATTCGTTTGTGTGGCATGCTGACCAAGCTTCATTTCAGTCCTAGGCACACAAAGGGCACTAAGCATAGAGTGTGAAAACTGAGTTTCCTTGAGATCTGCTTGGAAGCCTGATGGTGTGTGAAGTTAGTGAGCCAAATGGAGTTGTTCTCCCACAAGAACCACTCGGCTGATCCTTCTTCAATATGCCCTTCACCAACATGCAGTGTTTCCTTGATTGAATTAGCTCTCACACCAATATTTGCGTCTAGAGCCTTTGCATTGAGGGCTATCTGAAAACGGCTGTGGCGCTGAAGTTGCCTGTGAATGTGGAGTTGGTGGCATGTGAAACCCGCATGTGGAGCATTCGTTTGTGTGGGATGCTGACCAAGCTTCATTTCAGTCCTAGGCACACAAAGGGCACTAAGCATAGAGTGTGAAAACTGAGTTTCCTTGAGAGCTGCTTGGAAGCCTGATGGTGTGTGAAGTTAGTGAGCCAAATGGAGTTGTTCTCCCACAAGAACCACTCGGCTGATCCTTCTTCAATATGCCCTTCACCAACATGCAGTGTTTCCTTGATTGAATTAGCTCTCACACCAATATTTGCGTCTAGAGCCTTTGCATTGAGGGCTATCTGAAAACGGCTGTGGCGCTGAAGTTGCCTGTGAATGTGGAGTTGGTGGCATGTGAAACCCGCATGTGGAGCATTCGTTTGTGTGGGATGCTCTAACAGGTTCATTCCTAGATAATGCACTCAAAGGGCACTAAGCATAGAGTGTGAAAACTGAGTTTCCTTGAGAGCTGCTTGGAAGCCTGATGGTGTGTGAAGTTAGTGAGCCAAATGGAGTTGTTCTCCCACAAGAACCACTCGGCTGATCCTTCTTCAATATGCCCTTCACCAACATGCAGTGTTTCCTTGATTGAATTAGCTCTCACACCAATATTTGCGTCTAGAGCCTTTGCATTGAGGGCTATCTGAAAACGGCTGTGGCGCTGAAGTTGCCTGTGAATGTGGAGTTGGTGGCATGTGAAACCCGCATGTGGAGCATTCGTTTGTGTGGGATGCTGACCAAGCTTCATTTCATTCCTAGCCACACAAAGAGCACTAAGCATAGAGTGTGAAAACTGAGTTTCCTTGAGAGCTGCTTGGAAGCCTGATGGTGTGTGAAGTTAGTGAGCCAAATGGAGTTGTTCTCCCACAAGAACCACTCGGCTGATCCTTCTTCAATATGCCCTTCACCAACATGCAGTGTTTCCTTGATTGAATTAGCTCTCACACCAATATTTGCGTCTAGAGCCTTTGCATTGAGGGCTATCTGAAAACGGCTGTGGCGCTGAAGTTGCCTGTGAATGTGGAGTTGGTGGCATGTGAAACCCGCATGTGGAGCATTCGTTTGTGTGGGATGCTGACCAAGCTTCATTTCAGTCCTAGGCACAGAAAGGGCACTAAGCATAGAGTGTGAAAACTGAGTTTCCTTGAGAGCTGTTTGGAAGCCTGATGGTGTGTGAAGTTAGTGAGCCAAATGGAGTTGTTCTCCCACAAGAACCACTCGGCTGATCCTTCTTCAATATGCCCTTCACCAACATGCAGTGTTTCCTTGATTGAATTAGCTCTCACACCGATATTTGCGTCTAGAGCCTTTGCATTGAGGGCTATCTGAAAACGGCTGTGGCGCTGAAGTTGCCTGTGAATGTGGAGTTGGTGGCATGTGAAACCCGCATGTGGAGCATTCGTTTGTGTGGGATGCTGACCAAGCTTCATTTCATTCCTAGCCACACAAAGAGCACTAAGCATAGAGTGTGAAAACTGAGTTTCCTTGAGAGCTGCTTGGAAGCCTGATGGTGTGTGAAGTTAGTGAGCCAAATGGAGTTGTTCTCCCACAAGAACCACTCGGCTGATCCTTCTTCAATATGCCCTTCACCAACATGCAGTGTTTCCTTGATTGAATTAGCTCTCACACCAATATTTGCGTCTAGAGCCTTTGCATTGAGGGCTATCTGAAAACGGCTGTGGCGCTGAAGTTGCCTGTGAATGTGGAGTTGGTGGCATGTGAAACCCGCATGTGGAGCATTCGTTTGTGTGGGATGCTGACCAAGCTTCATTTCAGTCCTAGGCACACAAAGGGCACTAAGCATAGAGTGTGAAAACTGAGTTTCCTTGAGAGCTGCTTGGAAGCCTGATGGTGTGTGAAGTTAGTGAGCCAAATGGAGTTGTTCTCCCACAAGAACCACTCGGCTGATCCTTCTTCAATATGCCCTTCACCAACATGCAGTGTTTCCTTGATTGAATTAGCTCTCACACCAATATTTGCGTCTAGAGCCTTTGCATTGAGGGCTATCTGAAAACGGCTGTGGCGCTGAAGTTGCCTGTGAATGTGGAGTTGGTGGCATGTGAAACCCGCATGTGGAGCATTCGTTTGTGTGGGATGCTGACCAAGCTTCATTTCAGTCCTAGGCACACAAAGGGCACTAAGCATAGAGTGTGAAAACTGAGTTTCCTTGAGAGCTGCTTGGAAGCCTGATGGTGTGTGAAGTTAGGGAGCCAAATGGAGTTGTTCTCCCACAAGAACCACTCGGCTGATCCTTCTTCAATATGCCCTTCACCAACATGCAGTGTTTCCTTGATTGAATTAGCTCTCACACCAATATTTGCGTCTAGAGCCTTTGCATTGAGGGCTATCTGAAAACGGCTGTGGCGCTGAAGTTGCCTGTGAATGTGGAGTTGGTGGCATGTGAAACCCGCATGTGGAGCATTCGTTTGTGTGGGATGCTCTACCAGGTTCATTCCTAGATAATGCACTCAAAGGGCACTAAACATAGAGTGTGAAAACTGAGTTTCCTTGAGAGCTGCTTGGAAGCCTGATGGTGTGTGAAGTTAGTGAGCCAAATGGAGTTGTTCTCCCACAAGAACCACTCGGCTGATCCTTCTTCAATATGCCCTTCACCAACATGCAGTGTTTCCTTGATTGAATTAGCTCTCACACCAATATTTGCGTCTAGATCCTTTGCATTGAGGGCTATCTGAAAACGGCTGTGGCGCTGAAGTTGCCTGTGAATGTGGAGTTGGTGGCATGTGAAACCCGCATGTGGAGCATTCGTTTGTGTGGCATGCTGACCAAGCTTCATTTCAGTCCTAGGCACACAAAGGGCACTAAGCATAGAGTGTGAAAACTGAGTTTCCTTGAGATCTGCTTGGAAGCCTGATGGTGTGTGAAGTTAGTGAGCCAAATGGAGTTGTTCTCCCACAAGAACCACTCGGCTGATCCTTCTTCAATATGCCCTTCACCAACATGCAGTGTTTCCTTGATTGAATTAGCTCTCACACCAATATTTGCGTCTAGAGCCTTTGCATTGAGGGCTATCTGAAAACGGCTGTGGCGCTGAAGTTGCCTGTGAATGTGGAGTTGGTGGCATGTGAAACCCGCATGTGGAGCATTCGTTTGTGTGGCATGCTGACCAAGCTTCATTTCAGTCCTAGGCACACAAAGGGCACTAAGCATAGAGTGTGAAAACTGAGTTTCCTTGAGAGCTGCTTGGAAGCCTGATGGTGTGTGAAGTTAGTGAGCCAAATGGAGTTGTTCTCCCACAAGAACCACTCGGCTGATCCTTCTTCAATATGCCCTTCACCAACATGCAGTGTTTCCTTGATTGAATTAGCTCTCACACCAATATTTGCGTCTAGAGCCTTTGCATTGAGGGCTATCTGAAAACGGCTGTGGCGCTGAAGTTGCCTGTGAATGTGGAGTTGGTGGCATGTGAAACCCGCATGTGGAGCATTCGTTTGTGTGGCATGCTGACCAAGCTTCATTTCAGTCCTAGGCACACAAAGGGCACTAAGCATAGAGTGTGAAAACTGAGTTTCCTTGAGAGCTGCTTGGAAGCCTGATGGTGTGTGAAGTTAGGGAGCCAAATGGAGTTGTTCTCCCACAAGAACCACTCGGCTGATCCTTCTTCAATATGCCCTTCACCAACATGCAGTGTTTCCTTGATTGAATTAGCTCTCACACCAATATTTGCGTCTAGAGCCTTTGCATTGAGGGCTATCTGAAAACGGCTGTGGCGCTGAAGTTGCCTGTGAATGTGGAGTTGGTGGCATGTGAAACCCGCATGTGGAGCATTCGTTTGTGTGGGATGCTCTACCAGGTTCATTCCTAGATAATGCACTCAAAGGGCACTAAACATAGAGTGTGAAAACTGAGTTTCCTTGAGAGCTGCTTGGAAGCCTGATGGTGTGTGAAGTTAGTGAGCCAAATGGAGTTGTTCTCCCACAAGAACCACTCGGCTGATCCTTCTTCAATATGCCCTTCACCAACATGCAGTGTTTCCTTGATTGAATTAGCTCTCACACCAATATTTGCGTCTAGAGCCTTTGCATTGAGGGCTATCTGAAAACGGCTGTGGCGCTGAAGTTGCCTGTGAATGTGGAGTTGGTGGCATGTGAAACCCGCATGTGGAGCATTCGTTTGTGTGGCATGCTGACCAAGCTTCATTTCAGTCCTAGGCACACAAAGGGCACTAAGCATAGAGTGTGAAAACTGAGTTTCCTTGATATCTGCTTGGAAGCCTGATGGTGTGTGAAGTTAGTGAGCCAAATGGAGTTGTTCTCCCACAAGAACCACTCGGCTGATCCTTCTTCAATATGCCCTTCACCAACATGCAGTGTTTCCTTGATTGAATTAGCTCTCACACCAATATTTGCGTCTAGAGCCTTTGCATTGAGGGCTATCTGAAAACGGCTGTGGCGCTGAAGTTGCCTGTGAATGTGGAGTTGGTGGCATGTGAAACCCGCATGTGGAGCATTCGTTTGTGTGGCATGCTGACCAAGCTTCATTTCAGTCCTAGGCACACAAAGGGCACTAAGCATAGAGTGTGAAAACTGAGTTTCCTTGAGAGCTGCTTGGAAGCCTGATGGTGTGTGAAGTTAGTGAGCCAAATGGAGTTGTTCTCCCACAAGAACCACTCGGCTGATCCTTCTTCAATATGCCCTTCACCAACATGCAGTGTTTCCTTGATTGAATTAGCTCTCACACCAATATTTGCGTCTAGAGCCTTTGCATTGAGGGCTATCTGAAAACGGCTGTGGCGCTGAAGTTGCCTGTGAATGTGGAGTTGGTGGCATGTGAAACCCGCATGTGGAGCATTCGTTTGTGTGGCATGCTGACCAAGCTTCATTTCAGTCCTAGGCACACAAAGGGCACTAAGCATAGAGTGTGAAAACTGAGTTTCCTTGAGATCTGCTTGGAAGCCTGATGGTGTGTGAAGTTAGTGAGCCAAATGGAGTTGTTCTCCCACAAGAACCACTCGGCTGATCCTTCTTCAATATGCCCTTCACCAACATGCAGTGTTTCCTTGATTGAATTAGCTCTCACACCAATATTTGCGTCTAGAGCCTTTGCATTGAGGGCTATCTGAAAACGGCTGTGGCGCTGAAGTTGCCTGTGAATGTGGAGTTGGTGGCATGTGAAACCCGCATGTGGAGCATTCGTTTGTGTGGGATGCTCTACCAGGTTCATTCCTAGATAATGCACTCAAAGGGCACTAAGCATAGAGTGTGAAAACTGAGTTTCCTTGAGAGCTGCTTGGAAGCCTGATGGTGTGTGAAGTTAGTGAGCCAAATGGAGTTGTTCTCCCACAAGAACCACTCGGCTGATCCTTCTTCAATATGCCCTTCACCAACATGCAGTGTTTCCTTGATTGAATTAGCTCTCACACCAATATTTGCGTCTAGAGCCTTTGCATTGAGGGCTATCTGAAAACGGCTGTGGCGCTGAAGTTGCCTGTGAATGTGGAGTTGGTGGCATGTGAAACCCGCATGTGGAGCATTCGTTTGTGTGGGATGCTCTACCAGGTTCATTCCTAGATAATGCACTCAAAGGGCACTAAACATAGAGTGTGAAAACTGAGTTTCCTTGAGAGCTGCTTGGAAGCCTGATGGTGTGTGAAGTTAGTGAGCCAAATGGAGTTGTTCTCCCACAAGAACCACTCGGCTGATCCTTCTTCAATATGCCCTTGACCAACATGCAGTGTTTCCTTGATTGAATTAGCTCTCACACCAATATTTGCGTCTAGAGCCTTTGCATTGAGGGCTATCTGAAAACGGCTGTGGCGCTGAAGTTGCCTGTGAATGTGGAGTTGGTGGCATGTGAAACCCGCATGTGGAGCATTCGTTTGTGTGGGATGCTCTACCAGGTTCATTCCTAGATAATGCACTCAAAGGGCACTAAACATAGAGTGTGAAAACTGAGTTTCCTTGAGAGCTGCTTGGAAGCCTGATGGTGTGTGAAGTTAGTGAGCCAAATGGAGTTGTTCTCCCACAAGAACCACTCGGCTGATCCTTCTTCAATATGCCCTTCACCAACATGCAGTGTTTCCTTGATTGAATTAGCTCTCACACCAATATTTGCGTCTAGAGCCTTTGCATTGAGGGCTATCTGAAAACGGCTGTGGCGCTGAAGTTGCCTGTGAATGTGGAGTTGGTGGCATGTGAAACCGGCATGTGGAGCATTCGTTTGTGTGGCATGCTGACCAAGCTTCATTTCAGTCCTAGGCACACAAAGGGCACTAAGCATAGAGTGTGAAAACTGAGTTTCCTTGAGATCTGCTTGGAAGCCTGATGGTGTGTGAAGTTAGTGAGCCAAATGGAGTTGTTCTCCCACAAGAACCACTCGGCTGATCCTTCTTCAATATGCCCTTCACCAACATGCAGTGTTTCCTTGATTGAATTAGCTCTCACACAAATATTTGCGTCTAGAGCCTTTGCATTGAGGGCTATCTGAAAACGGCTGTGGCGCTGAAGTTGCCTGTGAATGTGGAGTT
Organism: Ochotona princeps; assembly: GCF_030435755.1. Classification (NCBI taxonomy): domain Eukaryota; kingdom Metazoa; phylum Chordata; class Mammalia; order Lagomorpha; family Ochotonidae; genus Ochotona; species Ochotona princeps. The sequence goes on from NW_026697823.1 coordinate 24,477, forward strand.
GGTGGCATGTGAAACCCGCATGTGGAGCATTCGTTTGTGTGGGATGCTCTACCAGGTTCATTCCTAGATAATGCACTCAAAGGGCACTAAGCATAGAGTGTGAAAAATGAGTTTCCTTGAGAGCTGCTTGGAAGCCTGATGGTGTGTGAAGTTAGTGAGCCAAATGGAGTTGTTCTCCCACAAGAACCACTCGGCTGATCCTTCTTCAATATGCCCTTCACCAACATGCAGTGTTTCCTTGATTGAATTAGCTCTCACACCAATATTTGCGTCTAGAGCCTTTGCATTGAGGGCTATCTGAAAACGGCTGTGGCGCTGAAGTTGCCTGTGAATGTGGAGTTGGTGGCATGTGAAACCCGCATGTGGAGCATTCGTTTGTGTGGGATGCTCTACCAGGTTCATTCCTAGATAATGCACTCAAAGGGCACTAAGCATAGATGTGAAAACTGAGTTTCCTTGAGAGCTGCTTGGAAGCCTGATGGTGTGTGAAGCCAGTGAGCCAAATGGAGTTGTTCTCCCACAAGAACCACTCGGCTGATCCTTCTTCAATATGCCCTTCACCAACATGCAGTGTTTCCTTGATTGAATTAGCTCTCACACCAATATTTGCGTCTAGAGCCTTTGCATTGAGGGCTATCTGAAAACGGCTGTGGCGCTGAAGTTGCCTGTGAATGTGGAGTTGGTGGCATGTGAAACCCGCATGTGGAGCATTCGTTTGTGTGGCATGCTGACCAAGCTTCATTTCAGTCCTAGGCACACAAAGGGCACTAAGCATAGAGTGTGAAAACTGAGTTTCCTTGAGATCTGCTTGGAAGCCTGATGGTGTGTGAAGTTAGTGAGCCAAATGGAGTTGTTCTCCCACAAGAACCACTCGGCTGATCCTTCTTCAATATGCCCTTCACCAACATGCAGTGTTTCCTTGATTGAATTAGCTCTCACACCAATATTTGCGTCTAGAGCCTTTGCATTGAGGGCTATCTGAAAACGGCTGTGGCGCTGAAGTTGCCTGTGAATGTGGAGTTGGTGGCATGTGAAACCCGCATGTGGAGCATTCGTTTGTGTGGGATGCTGACCAAGCTTCATTTCAGTCCTAGGCACACAAAGGGCACTAAGCATAGAGTGTGAAAACTGAGTTTCCTTGAGAGCTGCTTGGAAGCCTGATGGTGTGTGAAGTTAGTGAGCCAAATGGAGTTGTTCTCCCACAAGAACCACTCGGCTGATCCTTCTTCAATATGCCCTTCACCAACATGCAGTGTTTCCTTGATTGAATTAGCTCTCACACCAATATTTGCGTCTAGAGCCTTTGCATTGAGGGCTATCTGAAAACGGCTGTGGCGCTGAAGTTGCCTGTGAATGTGGAGTTGGTGGCATGTGAAACCCGCATGTGGAGCATTCGTTTGTGTGGGATGCTCTAACAGGTTCATTCCTAGATAATGCACTCAAAGGGCACTAAGCATAGAGTGTGAAAACTGAGTTTCCTTGAGAGCTGCTTGGAAGCCTGATGGTGTGTGAAGTTAGTGAGCCAAATGGAGTTGTTCTCCCACAAGAACCACTCGGCTGATCCTTCTTCAATATGCCCTTCACCAACATGCAGTGTTTCCTTGATTGAATTAGCTCTCACACCAATATTTGCGTCTAGAGCCTTTGCATTGAGGGCTATCTGAAAACGGCTGTGGCGCTGAAGTTGCCTGTGAATGTGGAGTTGGTGGCATGTGAAACCCGCATGTGGAGCATTCGTTTGTGTGGGATGCTGACCAAGCTTCATTTCAGTCCTAGGCACACAAAGAGCACTAAGCATAGAGTGTGAAAACTGAGTTTCCTTGAGAGCTGCTTGGAAGCCTGATGGTGTGTGAAGTTAGTGAGCCAAATGGAGTTGTTCTCCCACAAGAACCACTCGGCTGATCCTTCTTCAATATGCCCTTCACCAACATGCAGTGTTTCCTTGATTGAATTAGCTCTCACACCAATATTTGCGTCTAGAGCCTTTGCATTGAGGGCTATCTGAAAACGGCTGTGGCGCTGAAGTTGCCTGTGAATGTGGAGTTGGTGGCATGTGAAACCCGCATGTGGAGCATTCGTTTGTGTGGGATGCTCTACCAGGTTCATTCCTAGATAATGCACTCAAAGGGCACTAAGCATAGATGTGAAAACTGAGTTTCCTTGAGAGCTGCTTGGAAGCCTGATGGTGTGTGAAGCCAGTGAGCCAAATGGAGTTGTTCTCCCACAAGAACCACTCGGCTGATCCTTCTTCAATATGCCCTTCACCAACATGCAGTGTTTCCTTGATTGAATTAGCTCTCACACCAATATTTGCGTCTAGAGCCTTTGCATTGAGGGCTATCTGAAAACGGCTGTGGCGCTGAAGTTGCCTGTGAATGTGGAGTTGGTGGCATGTGAAACCCGCATGTGGAGCATTCGTTTGTGTGGCATGCTGACCAAGCTTCATTTCAGTCCTAGGCACACAAAGGGCACTAAGCATAGAGTGTGAAAACTGAGTTTCCTTGAGATCTGCTTGGAAGCCTGATGGTGTGTGAAGTTAGTGAGCCAAATGGAGTTGTTCTCCCACAAGAACCACTCGGCTGATCCTTCTTCAATATGCCCTTCACCAACATGCAGTGTTTCCTTGATTGAATTAGCTCTCACACCAATATTTGCGTCTAGAGCCTTTGCATTGAGGGCTATCTGAAAACGGCTGTGGCGCTGAAGTTGCCTGTGAATGTGGAGTTGGTGGCATGTGAAACCCGCATGTGGAGCATTCGTTTGTATGGGATGCTGACCAAGCTTCATTTCAGTCCTAGGCACACAAAGGGCACTAAGCATAGAGTGTGAAAACTGAGTTTCCTTGAGAGCTGCTTGGAAGCCTGATGGTGTGTGAAGTTAGTGAGCCAAATGGAGTTGTTCTCCCACAAGAACCACTCGGCTGATCCTTCTTCAATATGCCCTTCACCAACATGCAGTGTTTCCTTGATTGAATTAGCTCTCACACCAATATTTGCGTCTAGAGCCTTTGCATTGAGGGCTATCTGAAAACGGCTGTGGCGCTGAAGTTGCCTGTGAATGTGGAGTTGGTGGCATGTGAAACCCGCATGTGGAGCATTCGTTTGTGTGGGATGCTCTAACAGGTTCATTCCTAGATAATGCACTCAAAGGGCACTAAGCATAGAGTGTGAAAACTGAGTTTCCTTGAGAGCTGCTTGGAAGCCTGATGGTGTGTGAAGTTAGTGAGCCAAATGGAGTTGTTCTCCCACAAGAACCACTCGGCTGATCCTTCTTCAATATGCCCTTCACCAACATGCAGTGTTTCCTTGATTGAATTAGCTCTCACACCAATATTTGCGTCTAGAGCCTTTGCATTGAGGGCTATCTGAAAACGGCTGTGGCGCTGAAGTTGCCTGTGAATGTGGAGTTGGTGGCATGTGAAACCCGCATGTGGAGCATTCGTTTGTGTGGCATGCTGACCAAGCTTCATTTCATTCCTAGCCACACAAAGAGCACTAAGCATAGAGTGTGAAAACTGAGTTTCCTTGAGAGCTGCTTGGAAGCCTGATGGTGTGTGAAGTTAGTGAGCCAAATGGAGTTGTTCTCCCACAAGAACCACTCGGCTGATCCTTCTTCAATATGCCCTTCACCAACATGCAGTGTTTCCTTGATTGAATTAGCTCTCACACCAATATTTGCGTCTAGAGCCTTTGCATTGAGGGCTATCTGAAAACGGCTGTGGCGCTGAAGTTGCCTGTGAATGTGGAGTTGGTGGCATGTGAAACCCGCATGTGGAGCATTCGTTTGTGTGGGATGCTGACCAAGCTTCATTTCAGTCCTAGGCACACAAAGGGCACTAAGCATAGAGTGTGAAAACTGAGTTTCCTTGAGAGCTGTTTGGAAGCCTGATGGTGTGTGAAGTTAGTGAGCCAAATGGAGTTGTTCTCCCACAAGAACCACTCGGCTGATCCTTCTTCAATATGCCCTTCACCAACATGCAGTGTTTCCTTGATTGAATTAGCTCTCACACCGATATTTGCGTCTAGAGCCTTTGCATTGAGGGCTATCTGAAAACGGCTGTGGCGCTGAAGTTGCCTGTGAATGTGGAGTTGGTGGCATGTGAAACCCGCATGTGGAGCATTCGTTTGTGTGGGATGCTGACCAAGCTTCATTTCATTCCTAGCCACACAAAGAGCACTAAGCATAGAGTGTGAAAACTGAGTTTCCTTGAGAGCTGCTTGGAAGCCTGATGGTGTGTGAAGTTAGTGAGCCAAATGGAGTTGTTCTCCCACAAGAACCACTCGGCTGATCCTTCTTCAATATGCCCTTCACCAACATGCAGTGTTTCCTTGATTGAATTAGCTCTCACACCAATATTTGCGTCTAGAGCCTTTGCATTGAGGGCTATCTGAAAACGGCTGTGGCGCTGAAGTTGCCTGTGAATGTGGAGTTGGTGGCATGTGAAACCCGCATGTGGAGCATTCGTTTGTGTGGGATGCTGACCAAGCTTCATTTCAGTCCTAGGCACACAAAGGGCACTAAGCATAGAGTGTGAAAACTGAGTTTCCTTGAGAGCTGCTTGGAAGCCTGATGGTGTGTGAAGTTAGTGAGCCAAATGGAGTTGTTCTCCCACAAGAACCACTCGGCTGATCCTTCTTCAATATGCCCTTCACCAACATGCAGTGTTTCCTTGATTGAATTAGCTCTCACACCAATATTTGCGTCTAGAGCCTTTGCATTGAGGGCTATCTGAAAACGGCTGTGGCGCTGAAGTTGCCTGTGAATGTGGAGTTGGTGGCATGTGAAACCCGCATGTGGAGCATTCGTTTGTGTGGGATGCTGACCAAGCTTCATTTCAGTCCTAGGCACACAAAGGGCACTAAGCATAGAGTGTGAAAACTGAGTTTCCTTGAGAGCTGCTTGGAAGCCTGATGGTGTGTGAAGTTAGGGAGCCAAATGGAGTTGTTCTCCCACAAGAACCACTCGGCTGATCCTTCTTCAATATGCCCTTCACCAACATGCAGTGTTTCCTTGATTGAATTAGCTCTCACACCAATATTTGCGTCTAGAGCCTTTGCATTGAGGGCTATCTGAAAACGGCTGTGGCGCTGAAGTTGCCTGTGAATGTGGAGTTGGTGGCATGTGAAACCCGCATGTGGAGCATTCGTTTGTGTGGGATGCTCTACCAGGTTCATTCCTAGATAATGCACTCAAAGGGCACTAAACATAGAGTGTGAAAACTGAGTTTCCTTGAGAGCTGCTTGGAAGCCTGATGGTGTGTGAAGTTAGTGAGCCAAATGGAGTTGTTCTCCCACAAGAACCACTCGGCTGATCCTTCTTCAATATGCCCTTCACCAACATGCAGTGTTTCCTTGATTGAATTAGCTCTCACACCAATATTTGCGTCTAGATCCTTTGCATTGAGGGCTATCTGAAAACGGCTGTGGCGCTGAAGTTGCCTGTGAATGTGGAGTTGGTGGCATGTGAAACCCGCATGTGGAGCATTCGTTTGTGTGGCATGCTGACCAAGCTTCATTTCAGTCCTAGGCACACAAAGGGCACTAAGCATGGAGTGTGAAAACTGAGTTTCCTTGAGATCTGCTTGGAAGCCTGATGGTGTGTGAAGTTAGTGAGCCAAATGGAGTTGTTCTCCCACAAGAACCACTCGGCTGATCCTTCTTCAATATGCCCTTCACCAACATGCAGTGTTTCCTTGATTGAATTAGCTCTCACACCAATATTTGCGTCTAGAGCCTTTGCATTGAGGGCTATCTGAAAACGGCTGTGGCGCTGAAGTTGCCTGTGAATGTGGAGTTGGTGGCATGTGAAACCCGCATGTGGAGCATTCGTTTGTGTGGCATGCTGACCAAGCTTCATTTCAGTCCTAGGCACACAAAGGGCACTAAGCATAGAGTGTGAAAACTGAGTTTCCTTGAGAGCTGCTTGGAAGCCTGATGGTGTGTGAAGTTAGTGAGCCAAATGGAGTTGTTCTCCCACAAGAACCACTCGGCTGATCCTTCTTCAATATGCCCTTCACCAACATGCAGTGTTTCCTTGATTGAATTAGCTCTCACACCAATATTTGCGTCTAGAGCCTTTGCATTGAGGGCTATCTGAAAACGGCTGTGGCGCTGAAGTTGCCTGTGAATGTGGAGTTGGTGGCATGTGAAACCCGCATGTGGAGCATTCGTTTGTGTGGCATGCTGACCAAGCTTCATTTCAGTCCTAGGCACACAAAGGGCACTAAGCATAGAGTGTGAAAACTGAGTTTCCTTGAGAGCTGCTTGGAAGCCTGATGGTGTGTGAAGTTAGGGAGCCAAATGGAGTTGTTCTCCCACAAGAACCACTCGGCTGATCCTTCTTCAATATGCCCTTCACCAACATGCAGTGTTTCCTTGATTGAATTAGCTCTCACACCAATATTTGCGTCTAGAGCCTTTGCATTGAGGGCTATCTGAAAACGGCTGTGGCGCTGAAGTTGCCTGTGAATGTGGAGTTGGTGGCATGTGAAACCCGCATGTGGAGCATTCGTTTGTGTGGGATGCTCTACCAGGTTCATTCCTAGATAATGCACTCAAAGGGCACTAAACATAGAGTGTGAAAACTGAGTTTCCTTGAGAGCTGCTTGGAAGCCTGATGGTGTGTGAAGTTAGTGAGCCAAATGGAGTTGTTCTCCCACAAGAACCACTCGGCTGATCCTTCTTCAATATGCCCTTCACCAACATGCAGTGTTTCCTTGATTGAATTAGCTCTCACACCAATATTTGCGTCTAGATCCTTTGCATTGAGGGCTATCTGAAAACGGCTGTGGCGCTGAAGTTGCCTGTGAATGTGGAGTTGGTGGCATGTGAAACCCGCATGTGGAGCATTCGTTTGTGTGGCATGCTGACCAAGCTTCATTTCAGTCCTAGGCACACAAAGGGCACTAAGCATAGAGTGTGAAAACTGAGTTTCCTTGAGATCTGCTTGGAAGCCTGATGGTGTGTGAAGTTAGTGAGCCAAATGGAGTTGTTCTCCCACAAGAACCACTCGGCTGATCCTTCTTCAATATGCCCTTCACCAACATGCAGTGTTTCCTTGATTGAATTAGCTCTCACACCAATATTTGCGTCTAGAGCCTTTGCATTGAGGGCTATCTGAAAACGGCTGTGGCGCTGAAGTTGCCTGTGAATGTGGAGTTGGTGGCATGTGAAACCCGCATGTGGAGCATTCGTTTGTGTGGCATGCTGACCAAGCTTCATTTCAGTCCTAGGCACACAAAGGGCACTAAGCATAGAGTGTGAAAACTGAGTTTCCTTGAGAGCTGCTTGGAAGCCTGATGGTGTGTGAAGTTAGTGAGCCAAATGGAGTTGTTCTCCCACAAGAACCACTCGGCTGATCCTTCTTCAATATGCCCTTCACCAACATGCAGTGTTTCCTTGATTGAATTAGCTCTCACACCAATATTTGCGTCTAGAGCCTTTGCATTGAGGGCTATCTGAAAACGGCTGTGGCGCTGAAGTTGCCTGTGAATGTGGAGTTGGTGGCATGTGAAACCCGCATGTGGAGCATTCGTTTGTGTGGCATGCTGACCAAGCTTCATTTCAGTCCTAGGCACACAAAGGGCACTAAGCATAGAGTGTGAAAACTGAGTTTCCTTGAGATCTGCTTGGAAGCCTGATGGTGTGTGAAGTTAGTGAGCCAAATGGAGTTGTTCTCCCAGAAGAACCACTCGGCTGATCCTTCTTCAATATGCCCTTCACCAACATGCAGTGTTTCCTTGATTGAATTAGCTCTCACACCAATATTTGCGTCTAGAGCCTTTGCATTGAGGGCTATCTGAAAACGGCTGTGGCGCTGAAGTTGCCTGTGAATGTGGAGTTGGTGGCATGTGAAACCCGCATGTGGAGCATTCGTTTGTGTGGGATGCTCTACCAGGTTCATTCCTAGATAATGCACTCAAAGGGCACTAAGCATAGAGTGTGAAAACTGAGTTTCCTTGAGAGCTGCTTGGAAGCCTGATGGTGTGTGAAGTTAGTGAGCCAAATGGAGTTGTTCTCCCACAAGAACCACTCGGCTGATCCTTCTTCAATATGCCCTTCACCAACATGCAGTGTTTCCTTGATTGAATTAGCTCTCACACCAATATTTGCGTCTAGAGCCTTTGCATTGAGGGCTATCTGAAAACGGCTGTGGCGCTGAAGTTGCCTGTGAATGTGGAGTTGGTGGCATGTGAAACCCGCATGTGGAGCATTCGTTTGTGTGGATGCTCTACCAGGTTCATTCCTAGATAATGCACTCAAAGGACACTAAACATAGAGTGTGAAAACTGAGTTTCCTTGAGAGCTGCTTGGAAGCCTGATGGTGTGTGAAGTTAGTGAGCCAAATGGAGTTGTTCTCCCACAAGAACCACTCGGCTGATCCTTCTTCAATATGCCCTTCACCAACATGCAGTGTTTCCTTGATTGAATTAGCTCTCACACCAATATTTGCGTCTAGATCCTTTGCATTGAGGGCTATCTGAAAACGGCTGTGGCGCTGAAGTTGCCTGTGAATGTGGAGTTGGTGGCATGTGAAACCCGCATGTGGAGCATTCGTTTGTGTGGCATGCTGACCAAGCTTCATTTCAGTCCTAGGCACACAAAGGGCACTAAGCATAGAGTGTGAAAACTGAGTTTCCTTGAGATCTGCTTGGAAGCCTGATGGTGTGTGAAGTTAGTGAGCCAAATGGAGTTGTTCTCCCAGAAGAACCACTCGGCTGATCCTTCTTCAATATGCCCTTCACCAACATGCAGTGTTTCCTTGATTGAATTAGCTCTCACACCAATATTTGCGTCTAGAGCCTTTGCATTGAGGGCTATCTGAAAACGGCTGTGGCGCTGAAGTTGCCTGTGAATGTGGAGTTGGTGGCATGTGAAACCCGCATGTGGAGCATTCGTTTGTGTGGGATGCTCTACCAGGTTCATTCCTAGATAATGCACTCAAAGGGCACTAAGCATAGAGTGTGAAAAATGAGTTTCCTTGAGAGCTGCTTGGAAGCCTGATGGTGTGTGAAGTTAGTGAGCCAAATGGAGTTGTTCTCCCACAAGAACCACTCGGCTGATCCTTCTTCAATATGCCCTTGACCAACATGCAGTGTTTCCTTGATTGAATTAGCTCTCACACCAATATTTGCGTCTAGAGCCTTTGCATTGAGGGCTATCTGAAAACGGCTGTGGCGCTGAAGTTGCCTGTGAATGTGGAGTTGGTGGCATGTGAAACCCGCATGTGGAGCATTCGTTTGTGTGGCATGCTGACCAAGCTTCATTTCAGTCCTAGGCACACAAAGGGCACTAAGCATAGAGTGTGAAAACTGAGTTTCCTTGAGAGCTGCTTGGAAGCCTGATGGTGTGTGAAGTTAGTGAGCCAAATGGAGTTGTTCTCCCACAAGAACCACTCGGCTGATCCTTCTTCAATATGCCCTTCACCAACATGCAGTGTTTCCTTGATTGAATTAGCTCTCACACCAATATTTGCGTCTAGAGCCTTTGCATTGAGGGCTATCTGAAAACGGCTGTGGCGCTGAAGTTGCCTGTGAATGTGGAGTTGGTGGCATGTGAAACCCGCATGTGGAGCATTCGTTTGTGTGGGATGCTCTACCAGGTTCATTCCTAGATAATGCACTCAAAGGGCATTAAGCCTAGATATGAAAACTGAGTTTCCTTGAGAGCTGCTTGGAAGCCTGATGGTGTGTGAAGCTAGTGAGCCAAATGGAGTTGTTCTCCCACAAGAACCACTCGGCTGATCCTTCTTCAATATGCCCTTCACCAACATGCAGTGTTTCCTTGATTGAATTAGCTCTCACACCAATATTTGCGTCTAGAGCCTTTGCATTGAGGGCTATCTGAAAACGGCTGTGGCGCTGAAGTTGCCTGTGAATGTGGAGTTGGTGGCATGTGAAACCCGCATGTGGAGCATTCGTTTGTGTGGCATGCTGACCAAGCTTCATTTCAGTCCTAGGCACACAAAGGGCACTAAGCATAGAGTGTGAAAACTGAGTTTCCTTGAGAGCTGCTTGGAAGCCTGATGGTGTGTGAAGTTAGTGAGCCAAATGGAGTTGTTCTCCCACAAGAACCACTCGGCTGATCCTTCTTCAATATGCCCTTCACCAACATGCAGTGTTTCCTTGATTGAATTAGCTCTCACACCAATATTTGCGTCTAGAGCCTTTGCATTGAGGGCTATCTGAAAACGGCTGTGGCGCTGAAGTTGCCTGTGAATGTGGAGTTGGTGGCATGTGAAACCCGCATGTGGAGCATTCGTTTGTGTGGCATGCTGACCAAGCTTCATTTCAGTCCTAGGCACACAAAGGGCACTAAGCATAGAGTGTGAAAACTGAGTTTCCTTGAGAGCTGCTTGGAAGCCTGATGGTGTGTGAAGTTAGTGAGCCAAATGGAGTTGTTCTCCCACAAGAACCACTCGGCTGATCCTTCTTCAATATGCCCTTCACCAACATGCAGTGTTTCCTTGATTGAATTAGCTCTCACACCAATATTTGCGTCTAGAGCCTTTGCATTGAGGGCTATCTGAAAACGGCTGTGGCGCTGAAGTTGCCTGTGAATGTGGAGTTGGTGGCATGTGAAACCCGCATGTGGAGCATTCGTTTGTGTGGCATGCTGACCAAGCTTCATTTCAGTCCTAGGCACACAAAGGGCACTAAGCATAGAGTGTGAAAACTGAGTTTCCTTGAGAGCTGCTTGGAAGCCTGATGGTGTGTGAAGTTAGTGAGCCAAATGGAGTTGTTCTCCCACAAGAACCACTCGGCTGATCCTTCTTCAATATGCCCTTCACCAACATGCAGTGTTTCCTTGATTGAATTAGCTCTCACACCAATATTTGCGTCTAGAGCCTTTGCATTGAGGGCTATCTGAAAACGGCTGTGGCGCTGAAGTTGCCTGTGAATGTGGAGTTGGTGGCATGTGAAACCCGCATGTGGAGCATTCGTTTGTGTGGCATGCTGACCAAGCTTCATTTCAGTCCTAGGCACACAAAGGGCACTAAGCATAGAGTGTGAAAACTGAGTTTCCTTGAGAGCTGCTTGGAAGCCTGATGGTGTGTGAAGTTAGGGAGCCAAATGGAGTTGTTCTCCCACAAGAACCACTCGGCTGATCCTTCTTCAATATGCCCTTCACCAACATGCAGTGTTTCCTTGATTGAATTAGCTCTCACACCAATATTTGCGTCTAGAGCCTTTGCATTGAGGGCTATCTGAAAACGGCTGTGGCGCTGAAGTTGCCTGTGAATGTGGAGTTGGTGGCATGTGAAACCCGCATGTGGAGCATTCGTTTGTGTGGGATGCTCTACCAGGTTCATTCCTAGATAATGCACTCAAAGGGCACTAAACATAGAGTGTGAAAACTGAGTTTCCTTGAGAGCTGCTTGGAAGCCTGATGGTGTGTGAAGTTAGTGAGCCAAATGGAGTTGTTCTCCCACAAGAACCACTCGGCTGATCCTTCTTCAATATGCCCTTCACCAACATGCAGTGTTTCCTTGATTGAATTAGCTCTCACACCAATATTTGCGTCTAGATCCTTTGCATTGAGGGCTATCTGAAAACGGCTGTGGCGCTGAAGTTGCCTGTGAATGTGGAGTTGGTGGCATGTGAAACCCGCATGTGGAGCATTCGTTTGTGTGGCATGCTGACCAAGCTTCATTTCAGTCCTAGGCACACAAAGGGCACTAAGCATAGAGTGTGAAAACTGAGTTTCCTTGAGATCTGCTTGGAAGCCTGATGGTGTGTGAAGTTAGTGAGCCAAATGGAGTTGTTCTCCCACAAGAACCACTCGGCTGATCCTTCTTCAATATGCCCTTCACCAACATGCAGTGTTTCCTTGATTGAATTAGCTCTCACACCAATATTTGCGTCTAGAGCCTTTGCATTGAGGGCTATCTGAAAACGGCTGTGGCGCTGAAGTTGCCTGTGAATGTGGAGTTGGTGGCATGTGAAACCCGCATGTGGAGCATTCGTTTGTGTGGCATGCTGACCAAGCTTCATTTCAGTCCTAGGCACACAAAGGGCACTAAGCATAGAGTGTGAAAACTGAGTTTCCTTGAGAGCTGCTTGGAAGCCTGATGGTGTGTGAAGTTAGTGAGCCAAATGGAGTTGTTCTCCCACAAGAACCACTCGGCTGATCCTTCTTCAATATGCCCTTCACCAACATGCAGTGTTTCCTTGATTGAATTAGCTCTCACACCAATATTTGCGTCTAGAGCCTTTGCATTGAGGGCTATCTGAAAACGGCTGTGGCGCTGAAGTTGCCTGTGAATGTGGAGTTGGTGGCATGTGAAACCCGCATGTGGAGCATTCGTTTGTGTGGCATGCTGACCAAGCTTCATTTCAGTCCTAGGCACACAAAGGGCACTAAGCATAGAGTGTGAAAACTGAGTTTCCTTGAGATCTGCTTGGAAGCCTGATGGTGTGTGAAGTTAGTGAGCCAAATGGAGTTGTTCTCCCAGAAGAACCACTCGGCTGATCCTTCTTCAATATGCCCTTCACCAACATGCAGTGTTTCCTTGATTGAATTAGCTCTCACACCAATATTTGCGTCTAGAGCCTTTGCATTGAGGGCTATCTGAAAACGGCTGTGGCGCTGAAGTTGCCTGTGAATGTGGAGTTGGTGGCATGTGAAACCCGCATGTGGAGCATTCGTTTGTGTGGGATGCTCTACCAGGTTCATTCCTAGATAATGCACTCAAAGGGCACTAAGCATAGAGTGTGAAAACTGAGTTTCCTTGAGAGCTGCTTGGAAGCCTGATGGTGTGTGAAGTTAGTGAGCCAAATGGAGTTGTTCTCCCACAAGAACCACTCGGCTGATCCTTCTTCAATATGCCCTTCACCAACATGCAGTGTTTCCTTGATTGAATTAGCTCTCACACCAATATTTGCGTCTAGAGCCTTTGCATTGAGGGCTATCTGAAAACGGCTGTGGCGCTGAAGTTGCCTGTGAATGTGGAGTTGGTGGCATGTGAAACCCGCATGTGGAGCATTCGTTTGTGTGGATGCTCTACCAGGTTCATTCCTAGATAATGCACTCAAAGGACACTAAACATAGAGTGTGAAAACTGAGTTTCCTTGAGAGCTGCTTGGAAGCCTGATGGTGTGTGAAGTTAGTGAGCCAAATGGAGTTGTTCTCCCACAAGAACCACTCGGCTGATCCTTCTTCAATATGCCCTTCACCAACATGCAGTGTTTCCTTGATTGAATTAGCTCTCACACCAATATTTGCGTCTAGATCCTTTGCATTGAGGGCTATCTGAAAACGGCTGTGGCGCTGAAGTTGCCTGTGAATGTGGAGTTGGTGGCATGTGAAACCCGCATGTGGAGCATTCGTTTGTGTGGCATGCTGACCAAGCTTCATTTCAGTCCTAGGCACACAAAGGGCACTAAGCATAGAGTGTGAAAACTGAGTTTCCTTGAGATCTGCTTGGAAGCCTGATGGTGTGTGAAGTTAGTGAGCCAAATGGAGTTGTTCTCCCACAAGAACCACTCGGCTGATCCTTCTTCAATATGCCCTTCACCAACATGCAGTGTTTCCTTGATTGAATTAGCTCTCACACCAATATTTGCGTCTAGAGCCTTTGCATTGAGGGCTATCTGAAAACGGCTGTGGCGCTGAAGTTGCCTGTGAATGTGGAGTTGGTGGCATGTGAAACCCGCATGTGGAGCATTCGTTTGTGTGGGATGCTCTACCAGGTTCATTCCTAGATAATGCACTCAAAGGGCACTAAGCATAGAGTGTGAAAAATGAGTTTCCTTGAGAGCTGCTTGGAAGCCTGATGGTGTGTGAAGTTAGTGAGCCAAATGGAGTTGTTCTCCCACAAGAACCACTCGGCTGATCCTTCTTCAATATGCCCTTGACCAACATGCAGTGTTTCCTTGATTGAATTAGCTCTCACACCAATATTTGCGTCTAGAGCCTTTGCATTGAGGGCTATCTGAAAACGGCTGTGGCGCTGAAGTTGCCTGTGAATGTGGAGTTGGTGGCATGTGAAACCCGCATGTGGAGCATTCGTTTGTGTGGCATGCTGACCAAGCTTCATTTCAGTCCTAGGCACACAAAGGGCACTAAGCATAGAGTGTGAAAACTGAGTTTCCTTGAGAGCTGCTTGGAAGCCTGATGGTGTGTGAAGTTAGTGAGCCAAATGGAGTTGTTCTCCCACAAGAACCACTCGGCTGATCCTTCTTCAATATGCCCTTCACCAACATGCAGTGTTTCCTTGATTGAATTAGCTCTCACACCAATATTTGCGTCTAGAGCCTTTGCATTGAGGGCTATCTGAAAACGGCTGTGGCGCTGAAGTTGCCTGTGAATGTGGAGTTGGTGGCATGTGAAACCCGCATGTGGAGCATTCGTTTGTGTGGGATGCTCTACCAGGTTCATTCCTAGATAATGCACTCAAAGGGCATTAAGCCTAGATATGAAAACTGAGTTTCCTTGAGAGCTGCTTGGAAGCCTGATGGTGTGTGAAGCTAGTGAGCCAAATGGAGTTGTTCTCCCACAAGAACCACTCGGCTGATCCTTCTTCAATATGCCCTTCACCAACATGCAGTGTTTCCTTGATTGAATTAGCTCTCACACCAATATTTGCGTCTAGAGCCTTTGCATTGAGGGCTATCTGAAAACGGCTGTGGCGCTGAAGTTGCCTGTGAATGTGGAGTTGGTGGCATGTGAAACCCGCATGTGGAGCATTCGTTTGTGTGGCATGCTGACCAAGCTTCATTTCAGTCCTAGGCACACAAAGGGCACTAAGCATAGAGTGTGAAAACTGAGTTTCCTTGAGAGCTGCTTGGAAGCCTGATGGTGTGTGAAGTTAGTGAGCCAAATGGAGTTGTTCTCCCACAAGAACCACTCGGCTGATCCTTCTTCAATATGCCCTTCACCAACATGCAGTGTTTCCTTGATTGAATTAGCTCTCACACCAATATTTGCGTCTAGAGCCTTTGCATTGAGGGCTATCTGAAAACGGCTGTGGCGCTGAAGTTGCCTGTGAATGTGGAGTTGGTGGCATGTGAAACCCGCATGTGGAGCATTCGTTTGTGTGGCATGCTGACCAAGCTTCATTTCAGTCCTAGGCACACAAAGGGCACTAAGCATAGAGTGTGAAAACTGAGTTTCCTTGAGAGCTGCTTGGAAGCCTGATGGTGTGTGAAGTTAGTGAGCCAAATGGAGTTGTTCTCCCACAAGAACCACTCGGCTGATCCTTCTTCAATATGCCCTTCACCAACATGCAGTGTTTCCTTGATTGAATTAGCTCTCACACCAATATTTGCGTCTAGAGCCTTTGCATTGAGGGCTATCTGAAAACGGCTGTGGCGCTGAAGTTGCCTGTGAATGTGGAGTTGGTGGCATGTGAAACCCGCATGTGGAGCATTCGTTTGTGTGGGATGCTCTACCAGGTTCATTCCTAGATAATGCACTCATAGGGCACTAAGCATAGAGTGTGAAAACTGAGTTTCCTTGAGAGCTGCTTGGAAGCCTGATGGTGTGTGAAGTTAGTGAGCCAAATGGAGTTGTTCTCCCACAAGAACCACTCGGCTGATCCTTCTTCAATATGCCCTTCACCAACATGCAGTGTTTCCTTGATTGAATTAGCTCTCACACCAATATTTGCGTCTAGAGCCTTTGCATTGAGGGCTATCTGAAAACGGCTGTGGCGCTGAAGTTGCCTGTGAATGTGGAGTTGGTGGCATGTGAAACCCGCATGTGGAGCATTCGTTTGTGTGGGATGCTCTACCAGGTTCATTCCTAGATAATGCACTCAAAGGGCACTAAACATAGAGTGTGAAAACTGAGTTTCCTTGAGAGCTGCTTGGAAGCCTGATGGTGTGTGAAGTTAGTGAGCCAAATGGAGTTGTTCTCCCACAAGAACCACTCGGCTGATCCTTCTTCAATATGCCCTTCACCAACATGCAGTGTTTCCTTGATTGAATTAGCTCTCACACCAATATTTGCGTCTAGATCCTTTGCATTGAGGGCTATCTGAAAACGGCTGTGGCGCTGAAGTTGCCTGTGAATGTGGAGTTGGTGGCATGTGAAACCCGCATGTGGAGCATTCGTTTGTGTGGCATGCTGACCAAGCTTCATTTCAGTCCTAGGCACACAAAGGGCACTAAGCATAGAGTGTGAAAACTGAGTTTCCTTGAGATCTGCTTGGAAGCCTGATGGTGTGTGAAGTTAGTGAGCCAAATGGAGTTGTTCTCCCACAAGAACCACTCGGCTGATCCTTCTTCAATATGCCCTTCACCAACATGCAGTGTTTCCTTGATTGAATTAGCTCTCACACCAATATTTGCGTCTAGAGCCTTTGCATTGAGGGCTATCTGAAAACGGCTGTGGCGCTGAAGTTGCCTGTGAATGTGGAGTTGGTGGCATGTGAAACCCGCATGTGGAGCATTCGTTTGTGTGGGATGCTCTACCAGGTTCATTCCTAGATAATGCACTCAAAGGGCACTAAGCATAGAGTGTGAAAAATGAGTTTCCTTGAGAGCTGCTTGGAAGCCTGATGGTGTGTGAAGTTAGTGAGCCAAATGGAGTTGTTCTCCCACAAGAACCACTCGGCTGATCCTTCTTCAATATGCCCTTCACCAACATGCAGTGTTTCCTTGATTGAATTAGCTCTCACACCAATATTTGCGTCTAGAGCCTTTGCATTGAGGGCTATCTGAAAACGGCTGTGGCGCTGAAGTTGCCTGTGAATGTGGAGTTGGTGGCATGTGAAACCCGCATGTGGAGCATTCGTTTGTGTGGCATGCTGACCAAGCTTCATTTCAGTCCTAGGCACACAAAGGGCACTAAGCATAGAGTGTGAAAACTGAGTTTCCTTGAGAGCTGCTTGGAAGCCTGATGGTGTGTGAAGTTAGTGAGCCAAATGGAGTTGTTCTCCCACAAGAACCACTCGGCTGATCCTTCTTCAATATGCCCTTCACCAACATGCAGTGTTTCCTTGATTGAATTAGCTCTCACACCAATATTTGCGTCTAGAGCCTTTGCATTGAGGGCTATCTGAAAACGGCTGTGGCGCTGAAGTTGCCTGTGAATGTGGAGTTGGTGGCATGTGAAACCCGCATGTGGAGCATTCGTTTGTGTGGCATGCTGACCAAGCTTCATTTCAGTCCTAGGCACACAAAGGGCACTAAGCATAGAGTGTGAAAACTGAGTTTCCTTGAGAGCTGCTTGGAAGCCTGATGGTGTGTGAAGTTAGTGAGCCAAATGGAGTTGTTCTCCCACAAGAACCACTCGGCTGATCCTTCTTCAATATGCCCTTCACCAACATGCAGTGTTTCCTTGATTGAATTAGCTCTCACACCAATATTTGCGTCTAGAGCCTTTGCATTGAGGGCTATCTGAAAACGGCTGTGGCGCTGAAGTTGCCTGTGAATGTGGAGTTGGTGGCATGTGAAACCCGCATGTGGAGCATTCGTTTGTGTGGGATGCTCTACCAGGTTCATTCCTAGATAATGCACTCAAAGGGCATTAAGCCGAGATATGAAAACTGAGTTTCCTTGAGAGCTGCTTGGAAGCCTGATGGTGTGTGAAGCTAGTGAGCCAAATGGAGTTGTTCTCCCACAAGAACCACTCGGCTGATCCTTCTTCAATATGCCCTTCACCAACATGCAGTGTTTCCTTGATTGAATTAGCTCTCACACCAATATTTGCGTCTAGAGCCTTTGCATTGAGGGCTATCTGAAAACGGCTGTGGCGCTGAAGTTGCCTGTGAATGTGGAGTTGGTGGCATGTGAAACCCGCATGTGGAGCATTCGTTTGTGTGGCATGCTGACCAAGCTTCATTTCAGTCCTAGGCACACAAAGGGCACTAAGCATAGAGTGTGAAAACTGAGTTTCCTTGAGAGCTGCTTGGAAGCCTGATGGTGTGTGAAGTTAGTGAGCCAAATGGAGTTGTTCTCCCACAAGAACCACTCGGCTGATCCTTCTTCAATATGCCCTTCACCAACATGCAGTGTTTCCTTGATTGAATTAGCTCTCACACCAATATTTGCGTCTAGAGCCTTTGCATTGAGGGCTATCTGAAAACGGCTGTGGCGCTGAAGTTGCCTGTGAATGTGGAGTTGGTGGCATGTGAAACTCGCATGTGGAGCATTCGTTTGTGTGGCATGCTGACCAAGCTTCATTTCAGTCCTAGGCACACAAAGGGCACTAAGCATAGAGTGTGAAAACTGAGTTTCCTTGAGAGCTGCTTGGAAGCCTGATGGTGTGTGAAGTTAGTGAGCCAAATGGAGTTGTTCTCCCACAAGAACCACTCGGCTGATCCTTCTTCAATATGCCCTTCACCAACATGCAGTGTTTCCTTGATTGAATTAGCTCTCACACCAATATTTGCGTCTACAGCCTTTGCATTGAGGGCTATCTGAAAACGGCTGTGGCGCTGAAGTTGCCTGTGAATGTGGAGTTGGTGGCATGTGAAACCCGCATGTGGAGCATTCGTTTGTGTGGGATGCTCTACCAGGTTCATTCCTAGATAATGCACTCAAAGGGCACTAAGCATAGAGTGTGAAAAATGAGTTTCCTTGAGAGCTGCTTGGAAGCCTGATGGTGTGTGAAGTTAGTGAGCCAAATGGAGTTGTTCTCCCACAAGAACCACTCGGCTGATCCTTCTTCAATATGCCCTTCACCAACATGCAGTGTTTCCTTGATTGAATTAGCTCTCACACCAATATTTGCGTCTAGAGCCTTTGCATTGAGGGCTATCTGAAAACGGCTGTGGCGCTGAAGTTGCCTGTGAATGTGGAGTTGGTGGCATGTGAAACCCGCATGTGGAGCATTCGTTTGTGTGGCATGCTGACCAAGCTTCATTTCAGTCCTAGGCACACAAAGGGCACTAAGCATAGAGTGTGAAAACTGAGTTTCCTTGAGATCTGCTTGGAAGCCTGATGGTGTGTGAAGTTAGTGAGCCAAATGGAGTTGTTCTCCCACAAGAACCACTCGGCTGATCCTTCTTCAATATGCCCTTCACCAACATGCAGTGTTTCCTTGATTGAATTAGCTCTCACACCAATATTTGCGTCTAGAGCCTTTGCATTGAGGGCTATCTGAAAACGGCTGTGGCGCTGAAGTTGCCTGTGAATGTGGAGTTGGTGGCATGTGAAACCCGCATGTGGAGCATTCGTTTGTGTGGGATGCTCTACCAGGTTCATTCCTAGATAATGCACTCAAAGGGCACTAAGCATAGAGTGTGAAAACTGAGTTTCCTTGAGAGCTGCTTGGAAGCCTGATGGTGTGTGAAGTTAGTGAGCCAAATGGAGTTGTTCTCCCACAAGAACCACTCGGCTGATCCTTCTTCAATATGCCCTTCACCAACATGCAGTGTTTCCTTGATTGAATTAGCTCTCACACCAATATTTGCGTCTAGAGCCTTTGCATTGAGGGCTATCTGAAAACGGCTGTGGCGCTGAAGTTGCCTGTGAATGTGGAGTTGGTGGCATGTGAAACCCGCATGTGGAGCATTCGTTTGTGTGGGATGCTCTACCAGGTTCATTCCTAGATAATGCACTCAAAGGGCACTAAGCATAGAGTGTGAAAACTGAGTTTCCTTGAGAGCTGCTTGGAAGCCTGATGGTGTGTGAAGTTAGTGAGCCAAATGGAGTTGTTCTCCCACAAGAACCACTCGGCTGATCCTTCTTCAATATGCCCTTCACCAACATGCAGTGTTTCCTTGATTGAATTAGCTCTCACACCAATATTTGCGTCTAGAGCCTTTGCATTGAGGGCTATCTGAAAACGGCTGTGGCGCTGAAGTTGCCTGTGAATGTGGAGTTGGTGGCATGTGAAACCCGCATGTGGAGCATTCGTTTGTGTGGATGCTCTACCAGGTTCATTCCTAGATAATGCACTCAAAGGGCACTAAACATAGAGTGTGAAAACTGAGTTTCCTTGAGAGCTGCTTGGAAGCCTGATGGTGTGTGAAGTTAGTGAGCCAAATGGAGTTGTTCTCCCACAAGAACCACTCGGCTGATCCTTCTTCAATATGCCCTTCACCAACATGCAGTGTTTCCTTGATTGAATTAGCTCTCACACCAATATTTGCGTCTAGAGCCTTTGCATTGAGGGCTATCTGAAAACGGCTGTGGCGCTGAAGTTGCCTGTGAATGTGGAGTTGGTGGCATGTGAAACCCGCATGTGGAGCATTCGTTTGTGTGGCATGCTGACCAAGCTTCATTTCAGTCCTAGGCACACAAAGGGCACTAAGCATAGAGTGTGAAAACTGAGTTTCCTTGAGATCTGCTTGGAAGCCTGATGGTGTGTGAAGTTAGTGAGCCAAATGGAGTTGTTCTCCCACAAGAACCACTCGGCTGATCCTTCTTCAATATGCCCTTCACCAACATGCAGTGTTTCCTTGATTGAATTAGCTCTCACACCAATATTTGCGTCTAGAGCCTTTGCATTGAGGGCTATCTGAAAACGGCTGTGGCGCTGAAGTTGCCTGTGAATGTGGAGTTGGTGGCATGTGAAACCCGCATGTGGAGCATTCGTTTGTGTGGGATGCTCTACCAGGTTCATTCCTAGATAATGCACTCAAAGGGCACTAAGCATAGAGTGTGAAAAATGAGTTTCCTTGAGAGCTGCTTGGAAGCCTGATGGTGTGTGAAGTTAGTGAGCCAAATGGAGTTGTTCTCCCACAAGAACCACTCGGCTGATCCTTCTTCAATATGCCCTTCACCAACATGCAGTGTTTCCTTGATTGAATTAGCTCTCACACCAATATTTGCGTCTAGAGCCTTTGCATTGAGGGCTATCTGAAAACGGCTGTGGCGCTGAAGTTGCCTGTGAATGTGGAGTTGGTGGCATGTGAAACCCGCATGTGGAGCATTCGTTTGTGTGGGATGCTCTACCAGGTTCATTCCTAGATAATGCACTCAAAGGGCATTAAGCCTAGATATGAAAACTGAGTTTCCTTGAGAGCTGCTTGGAAGCCTGATGGTGTGTGAAGCTAGTGAGCCAAATGGAGTTGTTCTCCCACAAGAACCACTCGGCTGATCCTTCTTCAATATGCCCTTCACCAACATGCAGTGTTTCCTTGATTGAATTAGCTCTCACACCAATATTTGCGTCTAGAGCCTTTGCATTGAGGGCTATCTGAAAACGGCTGTGGCGCTGAAGTTGCCTGTGAATGTGGAGTTGGTGGCATGTGAAACCCGCATGTGGAGCATTCGTTTGTGTGGCATGCTGACCAAGCTTCATTTCAGTCCTAGGCACACAAAGGGCACTAAGCATAGAGTGTGAAAACTGAGTTTCCTTGAGAGCTGCTTGGAAGCCTGATGGTGTGTGAAGTTAGTGAGCCAAATGGAGTTGTTCTCCCACAAGAACCACTCGGCTGATCCTTCTTCAATATGCCCTTCACCAACATGCAGTGTTTCCTTGATTGAATTAGCTCTCACACCAATATTTGCGTCTAGAGCCTTTGCATTGAGGGCTATCTGAAAACGGCTGTGGCGCTGAAGTTGCCTGTGAATGTGGAGTTGGTGGCATGTGAAACCCGCATGTGGAGCATTCGTTTGTGTGGGATGCTCTACCAGGTTCATTCCTAGATAATGCACTCAAAGGGCACTAAGCATAGAGTGTGAAAAATGAGTTTCCTTGAGAGCTGCTTGGAAGCCTGATGGTGTGTGAAGTTAGTGAGCCAAATGGAGTTGTTCTCCCACAAGAACCACTCGGCTGATCCTTCTTCAATATGCCCTTCACCAACATGCAGTGTTTCCTTGATTGAATTAGCTCTCACACCAATATTTGCGTCTAGAGCCTTTGCATTGAGGGCTATCTGAAAACGGCTGTGGCGCTGAAGTTGCCTGTGAATGTGGAGTTGGTGGCATGTGAAACCCGCATGTGGAGCATTCGTTTGTGTGGCATGCTGACCAAGCTTCATTTCAGTCCTAGGCACACAAAGGGCACTAAGCATAGAGTGTGAAAACTGAGTTTCCTTGAGAGCTGCTTGGAAGCCTGATGGTGTGTGAAGTTAGTGAGCCAAATGGAGTTGTTCTCCCACAAGAACCACTCGGCTGATCCTTCTTCAATATGCCCTTCACCAACATGCAGTGTTTCCTTGATTGAATTAGCTCTCACACCAATATTTGCGTCTAGAGCCTTTGCATTGAGGGCTATCTGAAAACGGCTGTGGCGCTGAAGTTGCCTGTGAATGTGGAGTTGGTGGCATGTGAAACCCGCATGTGGAGCATTCGTTTGTGTGGCATGCTGACCAAGCTTCATTTCAGTCCTAGGCACACAAAGGGCACTAAGCATAGAGTGTGAAAACTGAGTTTCCTTGAGAGCTGCTTGGAAGCCTGATGGTGTGTGAAGTTAGTGAGCCAAATGGAGTTGTTCTCCCACAAGAACCACTCGGCTGATCCTTCTTCAATATGCCCTTCACCAACATGCAGTGTTTCCTTGATTGAATTAGCTCTCACACCAATATTTGCGTCTAGAGCCTTTGCATTGAGGGCTATCTGAAAACGGCTGTGGCGCTGAAGTTGCCTGTGAATGTGGAGTTGGTGGCATGTGAAACCCGCATGTGGAGCATTCGTTTGTGTGGGATGCTCTACCAGGTTCATTCCTAGATAATGCACTCAAAGGGCACTAAGCATAGAGTGTGAAAAATGAGTTTCCTTGAGAGCTGCTTGGAAGCCTGATGGTGTGTGAAGTTAGTGAGCCAAATGGAGTTGTTCTCCCACAAGAACCACTCGGCTGATCCTTCTTCAATATGCCCTTCACCAACATGCAGTGTTTCCTTGATTGAATTAGCTCTCACACCAATATTTGCGTCTAGAGCCTTTGCATTGAGGGCTATCTGAAAACGGCTGTGGCGCTGAAGTTGCCTGTGAATGTGGAGTTGGTGGCATGTGAAACCCGCATGTGGAGCATTCGTTTGTGTGGGATGCTCTACCAGGTTCATTCCTAGATAATGCACTCAAAGGGCATTAAGCCTAGATATGAAAACTGAGTTTCCTTGAGAGCTGCTTGGAAGCCTGATGGTGTGTGAAGCTAGTGAGCCAAATGGAGTTGTTCTCCCACAAGAACCACTCGGCTGATCCTTCTTCAATATGCCCTTCACCAACATGCAGTGTTTCCTTGATTGAATTAGCTCTCACACCAATATTTGCGTCTAGAGCCTTTGCATTGAGGGCTATCTGAAAACGGCTGTGGCGCTGAAGTTGCCTGTGAATGTGGAGTTGGTGGCATGTGAAACCCGCATGTGGAGCATTCGTTTGTGTGGGATGCTCTACCAGGTTCATTCCTAGATAATGCACTCAAAGGGCATTAAGCCTAGATATGAAAACTGAGTTTCCTTGAGAGCTGCTTGGAAGCCTGATGGTGTGTGAAGCTAGTGAGCCAAATGGAGTTGTTCTCCCACAAGAACCACTCGGCTGATCCTTCTTCAATATGCCCTTCACCAACATGCAGTGTTTCCTTGATTGAATTAGCTCTCACACCAATATTTGCGTCTAGAGCCTTTGCATTGAGGGCTATCTGAAAACGGCTGTGGCGCTGAAGTTGCCTGTGAATGTGGAGTTGGTGGCATGTGAAACCCGCATGTGGAGCATTCGTTTGTGTGGGATGCTCTACCAGGTTCATTCCTAGATAATGCACTCAAAGGGCACTAAGCATAGAGTGTGAAAAATGAGTTTCCTTGAGAGCTGCTTGGAAGCCTGATGGTGTGTGAAGTTAGTGAGCCAAATGGAGTTGTTCTCCCACAAGAACCACTCGGCTGATCCTTCTTCAATATGCCCTTCACCAACATGCAGTGTTTCCTTGATTGAATTAGCTCTCACACCAATATTTGCGTCTAGAGCCTTTGCATTGAGGGCTATCTGAAAACGGCTGTGGCGCTGAAGTTGCCTGTGAATGTGGAGTTGGTGGCATGTGAAACCCGCATGTGGAGCATTCGTTTGTGTGGGATGCTCTACCAGGTTCATTCCTAGATAATGCACTCAAAGGGCATTAAGCCTAGATATGAAAACTGAGTTTCCTTGAGAGCTGCTTGGAAGCCTGATGGTGTGTGAAGCTAGTGAGCCAAATGGAGTTGTTCTCCCACAAGAACCACTCGGCTGATCCTTCTTCAATATGCCCTTCACCAACATGCAGTGTTTCCTTGATTGAATTAGCTCTCACACCAATATTTGCGTCTAGAGCCTTTGCATTGAGGGCTATCTGAAAACGGCTGTGGCGCTGAAGTTGCCTGTGAATGTGGAGTTGGTGGCATGTGAAACCCGCATGTGGAGCATTCGTTTGTGTGGCATGCTGACCAAGCTTCATTTCAGTCCTAGGCACACAAAGGGCACTAAGCATAGAGTGTGAAAACTGAGTTTCCTTGAGAGCTGCTTGGAAGCCTGATGGTGTGTGAAGTTAGTGAGCCAAATGGAGTTGTTCTCCACAAGAACCACTCGGCTGATCCTTCTTCAATATGCCCTTCACCAACATGCAGTGTTTCCTTGATTGAATTAGCTCTCACACCAATATTTGCGTCTAGAGCCTTTGCATTGAGGGCTATCTGAAAACGGCTGTGGCGCTGAAGTTGCCTGTGAATGTGGAGTTGGTGGCATGTGAAACCCGCATGTGGAGCATTCGTTTGTGTGGCATGCTGACCAAGCTTCATTTCAGTCCTAGGCACACAAAGGGCACTAAGCATAGAGTGTGAAAACTGAGTTTCCTTGAGAGCTGCTTGGAAGCCTGATGGTGTGTGAAGTTAGTGAGCCAAATGGAGTTGTTCTCCCACAAGAACCACTCGGCTGATCCTTCTTCAATATGCCCTTCACCAACATGCAGTGTTTCCTTGATTGAATTAGCTCTCACACCAATATTTGCGTCTAGAGCCTTTGCATTGAGGGCTATCTGAAAACGGCTGTGGCGCTGAAGTTGCCTGTGAATGTGGAGTTGGTGGCATGTGAAACCCGCATGTGGAGCATTCGTTTGTGTGGCATGCTGACCAAGCTTCATTTCAGTCCTAGGCACACAAAGGGCACTAAGCATAGAGTGTGAAAACTGAGTTTCCTTGAGAGCTGCTTGGAAGCCTGATGGTGTGTGAAGTTAGTGAGCCAAATGGAGTTGTTCTCCCACAAGAACCACTCGGCTGATCCTTCTTCAATATGCCCTTCACCAACATGCAGTGTTTCCTTGATTGAATTAGCTCTCACACCAATATTTGCGTCTAGAGCCTTTGCATTGAGGGCTATCTGAAAACGGCTGTGGCGCTGAAGTTGCCTGTGAATGTGGAGTTGGTGGCATGTGAAACCCGCATGTGGAGCATTCGTTTGTGTGGCATGCTGACCAAGCTTCATTTCAGTCCTAGGCACACAAAGGGCACTAAGCATAGAGTGTGAAAACTGAGTTTCCTTGAGAGCTGCTTGGAAGCCTGATGGTGTGTGAAGTTAGTGAGCCAAATGGAGTTGTTCTCCCACAAGAACCACTCGGCTGATCCTTCTTCAATATGCCCTTCACCAACATGCAGTGTTTCCTTGATTGAATTAGCTCTCACACCAATATTTGCGTCTAGAGCCTTTGCATTGAGGGCTATCTGAAAACGGCTGTGGCGCTGAAGTTGCCTGTGAATGTGGAGTTGGTGGCAGTGAAACCCGCATGTGGAGCATTCGTTTGTGTGGGATGCTCTACCAGGTTCATTCCTAGATAATGCACTCAAAGGGCACTAAGCATAGAGTGTGAAAAATGAGTTTCCTTGAGAGCTGCTTGGAAGCCTGATGGTGTGTGAAGTTAGTGAGCCAAATGGAGTTGTTCTCCCACAAGAACCACTCGGCTGATCCTTCTTCAATATGCCCTTCACCAACATGCAGTGTTTCCTTGATTGAATTAGCTCTCACACCAATATTTGCGTCTAGAGCCTTTGCATTGAGGGCTATCTGAAAACGGCTGTGGCGCTGAAGTTGCCTGTGAATGTGGAGTTGGTGGCATGTGAAACCCGCATGTGGAGCATTCGTTTGTGTGGGATGCTCTACCAGGTTCATTCCTAGATAATGCACTCAAAGGGCATTAAGCCTAGATATGAAAACTGAGTTTCCTTGAGAGCTGCTTGGAGCCTGATGGTGTGTGAAGCTAGTGAGCCAAATGGAGTTGTTCTCCCACAAGAACCACTCGGCTGATCTTCTTCAATATGCCCTTCACCAACATGCAGTGTTTCCTTGATTGAATTAGCTCTCACACCAATATTTGCGTCTAGAGCCTTTGCATTGAGGGCTATCTGAAAACGGCTGTGGCGCTGAAGTTGCCTGTGAATGTGGAGTTGGTGGCATGTGAAACCCGCATGTGGAGCATTCGTTTGTGTGGATGCTCTACCAGGTTCATTCCTGATAATGCACTCAAAGGCATTAAGCCTAGATATGAAAACTGAGTTTCCTTGAGAGCTGCTTGGAAGCCTGATGGTGTGTGAAGCTAGTGAGCCAAATGGAGTTGTTCTCCCACAAGAACCACTCGGCTGATCCTTCTTCAATATGCCCTTCACCAACATGCAGTGTTTCCTTGATTGAATTAGCTCTCACACCAATATTTGCGTCTAGAGCCTTTGCATTGAGGGCTATCTGAAAACGGCTGTGGCGCTGAAGTTGCCTGTGAATGCTGGAGTTGGTGGCATGTGAAACCCGCATGTGGAGCATTCGTTTGTGTGGGATGCTCTACCAGGTTCATTCCTAGATAATGCACTCAAAGGGCACTAAGCATAGAGTGTGAAAAATGAGTTTCCTTGAGAGCTGCTTGGAAGCCTGATGGTGTGTGAAGTTAGTGAGCCAAATGGAGTTGTTCTCCCACAAGAACCACTCGGCTGATCCTTCTTCAATATGCCCTTCACCAACATGCAGTGTTTCCTTGATTGAATTAGCTCTCACACCAATATTTGCGTCTAGAGCCTTTGCATTGAGGGCTATCTGAAAACGGCTGTGGCGCTGAAGTTGCCTGTGAATGTGGAGTTGGTGGCATGTGAAACCCGCATGTGGAGCATTCGTTTGTGTGGGATGCTCTACCAGGTTCATTCCTAGATAATGCACTCAAAGGGCATTAAGCCTAGATTATGAAAACTGAGTTTCCTTGAGAGCTGCTTGGAAGCCTGATGGTGTGTGAAGCTAGTGAGCCAAATGGAGTTGTTCTCCACAAGAACCACTCGGCTGATCCTTCTTCAATATGCCCTTCACCAACATGCAGTGTTTCCTTGATTGAATTAGCTCTCACACCAATATTTGCGTCTAGAGCCTTTGCATTGAGGGCTATCTGAAAAACGGCTGTGGCGCTGAAGTTGCCTGTGAATGTGGAGTTGGTGGCATGTGAAACCCGCATGTGGAGCATTCGTTTGTGTGGCATGCTGACCAAGCTTCATTTCAGTCCTAGGCACACAAAGGGCACTAAGCATAGAGTGTGAAAACTGAGTTTCCTTGAGAGCTGCTTGGAAGCCTGATGGTGTGTGAAGTTAGTGAGCCAAATGGAGTTGTTCTCCACAAGAACCACTCGGCTGATCCTTCTTCAATATGCCCTTCACCAACATGCAGTGTTTCCTTGATTGAATTAGCTCTCACACCAATATTTGCGTCTAGAGCCTTTGCATTGAGGGCTATCTGAAAACGGCTGTGGCGCTGAAGTTGCCTGTGAATGTGGAGTTGGTGGCATGTGAAACCGCATGTGGAGCATTCGTTTGTGTGGCATGCTGACCAAGCTTCATTTCAGTCCTAGGCACACAAAGGGCACTAAGCATAGAGTGTGAAAACTGAGTTTCCTTGAGAGCTGCTTGGAAGCCTGATGGTGTGTGAAGTTAGTGAGCCAAATGGAGTTGTTCTCCCACAAGAACCACTCGGCTGATCCTTCTTCAATATGCCCTTCACCAACATGCAGTGTTTCCTTGATTGAATTAGCTCTCACACCAATATTTGCGTCTAGAGCCTTTGCATTGAGGGCTATCTGAAAACGGCTGTGGCGCTGAAGTTGCCTGTGAATGTGGAGTTTGGTGGCATGTGAAACCCGCATGTGGAGCTATTCGTTTGTGTGGCATGCTGACCAAGCTCATTTCAGTCCTAGGCACACAAAGGGCACTAAGCATAGAGTGTGAAAACTGAGTTTCCTTGAGAGCTGCTTGGAAGCTGATGGTGTGTGGGTGTGTGAAGTTAGTGAGCCAAATGGAGTTGTTCTCCCACAAGAACCACTCGGCTGATCCTTCTTCAATATGCCCTTCACCAACATGCAGTGTTTCCTTGATTGAATTAGCTCTCACACCAATATTTGCGTCTAGAGCCTTTGCATTGAGGGCTATCTGAAAACGGCTGTGGCGCTGAAGTTGCCTGTGAATGTGGAGTTGGTGGCATTGTGAAACCCGCATGTGGAGCATTCGTTTGTGTGGCATGCTGACCAAGCTTCATTTCAGTCCTAGGCACACAAAGGGCACTAAGCATAGAGTGTGAAAACTGAGTTTCCTTGAGATCTGCTTGGAAGCCTGATGGTGTGTGAAGTTAGTGAGCCAAATGGAGTTGTTCTCCCACAAGAACCACTCGGCTGATCCTTCTTCAATATGCCCTTCACCAACATGCAGTGTTTCCTTGATTGAATTAGCTCTCACACCAATATTTGCGTCTAGAGCCTTTGCATTGGGGGCTATCTGAAAACGGCTGTGGCGCTGAAGTTGCCTGTGAATGTGGAGTTGGTGGCATGTGAAACCCGCATGTGGAGCATTCGTTTGTGTGGCATGCTGACCAAGCTTCATTCAGTCCTAGGCACACAAAGGGCACTAAGCATAGAGTGTGAAAACTGAGTTTCCTTGAGAGCTGCTTGGAAGCCTGATGGTGTGTGAAGTTAGTGAGCCAAATGGAGTTGTTCTCCCACAAGAACCACTCGGCTGATCCTTCTTCAATATGCCCTTCACCAACATGCAGTGTTTCCTTGATTGAATTAGCTCTCACACCAATATTTGCGTCTAGAGCCTTTGCATTGAGGGCTATCTGAAAACGGCTGTGGCGCTGAAGTTGCCTGTGAATGTGGAGTTGGTGGCATGTGAAACCCGCATGTGGAGCATTCGTTTGTGTGGGATGCTCTACCAGGTTCATTCCTAGATAATGCACTCAAAGGGCACTAAGCATAGAGTGTGAAAAATGAGTTTCCTTGAGAGCTGCTTGGAAGCCTGATGGTGTGTGAAGTTAGTGAGCCAAATGGAGTTGTTCTCCCACAAGAACCACTCGGCTGATCCTTCTTCAATATGCCCTTCACCAACATGCAGTGTTTCCTTGATTGAATTAGCTCTCACACCAATATTTGCGTCTAGAGCCTTTGCATTGAGGGCTATCTGAAAACGGCTGTGGCGCTGAAGTTGCCTGTGAATGTGGAGTTGGTGGCATGTGAAACCCGCATGTGGAGCATTCGTTTGTGTGGCATGCTGACCAAGCTTCATTTCAGTCCTAGGCACACAAAGGGCACTAAGCATAGAGTGTGAAAACTGAGTTTCCTTGAGATCTGCTTGGAAGCCTGATGGTGTGTGAAGTTAGTGAGCCAAATGGAGTTGTTCTCCCACAAGAACCACTCGGCTGATCCTTCTTCAATATGCCCTTCACCAACATGCAGTGTTTCCTTGATTGAATTAGCTCTCACACCAATATTTGCGTCTAGAGCCTTTGCATTGAGGGCTATCTGAAAACGGCTGTGGCGCTGAAGTTGCCTGTGAATGTGGAGTTGGTGGCATGTGAAACCCGCATGTGGAGCATTCGTTTGTGTGGCATGCTGACCAAGCTTCATTTCAGTCCTAGGCACACAAAGGGCACTAAGCATAGAGTGTGAAAACTGAGTTTCCTTGAGAGCTGCTTGGAAGCCTGATGGTGTGTGAAGTTAGTGAGCCAAATGGAGTTGTTCTCCCACAAGAACCACTCGGCTGATCCTTCTTCAATATGCCCTTCACCAACATGCAGTGTTTCCTTGATTGAATTAGCTCTCACACCAATATTTGCGTCTAGAGCCTTTGCATTGAGGGCTATCTGAAAACGGCTGTGGCGCTGAAGTTGCCTGTGAATGTGGAGTTGGTGGCATGTGAAACCCGCATGTGGAGCATTCGTTTGTGTGGGATGCTCTACCAGGTTCATTCCTAGATAATGCACTCAAAGGGCACTAAGCATAGAGTGTGAAAAATGAGTTTCCTTGAGAGCTGCTTGGAAGCCTGATGGTGTGTGAAGTTAGTGAGCCAAATGGAGTTGTTCTCCACAAGAACCACTCGGCTGATCCTTCTTCAATATGCCCTTCACCAACATGCAGTGTTTCCTTGATTGAATTAGCTCTCACACCAATATTTGCGTCTAGAGCCTTTGCATTGAGGGCTATCTGAAAACGGCTGTGGCGCTGAAGTTGCCTGTGAATGTGGAGTTGGTGGCATGTGAAACCCGCATGTGGAGCATTCGTTTGTGTGGGATGCTCTACCAGGTTCATTCCTAGATAATGCACTCAAAGGGCATTAAGCCTAGATATGAAAACTGAGTTTCCTTGAGAGCTGCTTGGAAGCCTGATGGTGTGTGAAGCTAGTGAGCCAAATGGAGTTGTTCTCCACAAGAACCACTCGGCTGATCCTTCTTCAATATGCCCTTCACCAACATGCAGTGTTTCCTTGATTGAATTAGCTCTCACACCAATATTTGCGTCTAGAGCCTTTGCATTGAGGGCTATCTGAAAACGGCTGTGGCGCTGAAGTTGCCTGTGAATGTGGAGTTGGTGGCATGTGAAACCCGCATGTGGAGCATTCGTTTGTGTGGCATGCTGACCAAGCTTCATTTCAGTCCTAGGAACACAAAGGGCACTAAGCATAGAGTGTGAAAACTGAGTTTCCTTGAGATCTGCTTGGAAGCCTGATGGTGTGTGAAGTTAGTGAGCCAAATGGAGTTGTTCTCCCACAAGAACCACTCGGCTGATCCTTCTTCAATATGCCCTTCACCAACATGCAGTGTTTCCTTGATTGAATTAGCTCTCACACCAATATTTGCGTCTAGAGCCTTTGCATTGAGGGCTATCTGAAAACGGCTGTGGCGCTGAAGTTGCCTGTGAATGTGGAGTTGGTGGCATGTGAAACCCGCATGTGGAGCATTCGTTTGTGTGGCATGCTGACCAAGCTTCATTTCAGTCCTAGGCACACAAAGGGCACTAAGCATAGAGTGTGAAAACTGAGTTTCCTTGAGAGCTGCTTGGAAGCCTGATGGTGTGTGAAGTTAGTGAGCCAAATGGAGTTGTTCTCCCACAAGAACCACTCGGCTGATCCTTCTTCAATATGCCCTTCACCAACATGCAGTGTTTCCTTGATTGAATTAGCTCTCACACCAATATTTGCGTCTAGAGCCTTTGCATTGAGGGCTATCTGAAAACGGCTGTGGCGCTGAAGTTGCCTGTGAATGTGGAGTTGGTGGCATGTGAAACCCGCATGTGGAGCATTCGTTTGTGTGGCATGCTGACCAAGCTTCATTTCAGTCCTAGGCACACAAAGGGCACTAAGCATAGAGTGTGAAAACTGAGTTTCCTTGAGAGCTGCTTGGAAGCCTGATGGTGTGTGAAGTTAGTGAGCCAAATGGAGTTGTTCTCCCACAAGAACCACTCGGCTGATCCTTCTTCAATATGCCCTTCACCAACATGCAGTGTTTCCTTGATTGAATTAGCTCTCACACCAATATTTGCGTCTAGAGCCTTTGCATTGAGGGCTATCTGAAAACGGCTGTGGCGCTGAAGTTGCCTGTGAATGTGGAGTTGGTGGCATGTGAAACCCGCATGTGGAGCATTCGTTTGTGTGGCATGCTGACCAAGCTTCATTTCAGTCCTAGGCACACAAAGGGCACTAAGCATAGAGTGTGAAAACTGAGTTTCCTTGAGATCTGCTTGGAAGCCTGATGGTGTGTGAAGTTAGTGAGCCAAATGGAGTTGTTCTCCCACAAGAACCACTCGGCTGATCCTTCTTCAATATGCCCTTCACCAACATGCAGTGTTTCCTTGATTGAATTAGCTCTCACACCAATATTTGCGTCTAGAGCCTTTGCATTGAGGGCTATCTGAAAACGGCTGTGGCGCTGAAGTTGCCTGTGAATGTGGAGTTGGTGGCATGTGAAACCCGCATGTGGAGCATTCGTTTGTGTGGATGCTCTACCAGGTTCATTCCTAGATAATGCACTCAAAGGGCACTAAACATAGAGTGTGAAAACTGAGTTTCCTTGAGAGCTGCTTGGAAGCCTGATGGTGTGTGAAGTTAGTGAGCCAAATGGAGTTGTTCTCCCACAAGAACCACTCGGCTGATCCTTCTTCAATATGCCCTTCACCAACATGCAGTGTTTCCTTGATTGAATTAGCTCTCACACCAATATTTGCGTCTAGAGCCTTTGCATTGAGGGCTATCTGAAAACGGCTGTGGCGCTGAAGTTGCCTGTGAATGTGGAGTTGGTGGCATGTGAAACCCGCATGTGGAGCATTCGTTTGTGTGGCATGCTGACCAAGCTTCATTTCAGTCCTAGGCACACAAAGGGCACTAAGCATAGAGTGTGAAAAATGAGTTTCCTTGAGATCTGCTTGGAAGCCTGATGGTGTGTGAAGTTAGTGAGCCAAATGGAGTTGTTCTCCCACAAGAACCACTCGGCTGATCCTTCTTCAATATGCCCTTCACCAACATGCAGTGTTTCCTTGATTGAATTAGCTCTCACACCAATATTTGCGTCTAGAGCCTTTGCATTGAGGGCTATCTGAAAACGGCTGTGGCGCTGAAGTTGCCTGTGAATGTGGAGTTGGTGGCATGTGAAACCCGCATGTGGAGCATTCGTTTGTGTGGGATGCTCTACCAGGTTCATTCCTAGATAATGCACTCAAAGGGCACTAAGCATAGAGTGTGAAAAATGAGTTTCCTTGAGAGCTGCTTGGAAGCCTGATGGTGTGTGAAGTTAGTGAGCCAAATGGAGTTGTTCTCCCACAAGAACCACTCGGCTGATCCTTCTTCAATATGCCCTTCACCAACATGCAGTGTTTCCTTGATTGAATTAGCTCTCACACCAATATTTGCGTCTAGAGCCTTTGCATTGAGGGCTATCTGAAAACGGCTGTGGCGCTGAAGTTGCCTGTGAATGTGGAGTTGGTGGCATGTGAAACCCGCATGTGGAGCATTCGTTTGTGTGGGATGCTCTACCAGGTTCATTCCTAGATAATGCACTCAAAGGGCACTAAGCATAGAGTGTGAAAACTGAGTTTCCTTGAGAGCTGCTTGGAAGCCTGATGGTGTGTGAAGCTAGTGAGCCAAATGGAGTTGTTCTCCCACAAGAACCACTCGGCTGATCCTTCTTCAATATGCCCTTCACCAACATGCAGTGTTTCCTTGATTGAATTAGCTCTCACACCAATATTTGCGTCTAGAGCCTTTGCATTGAGGGCTATCTGAAAACGGCTGTGGCGCTGAAGTTGCCTGTGAATGTGGAGTTGGTGGCATGTGAAACCCGCATGTGGAGCATTCGTTTGTGTGGCATGCTGACCAAGCTTCATTTCAGTCCTAGGCACACAAAGGGCACTAAGCATAGAGTGTGAAAACTGAGTTTCCTTGAGAGCTGCTTGGAAGCCTGATGGTGTGTGAAGTTAGTGAGCCAAATGGAGTTGTTCTCCCACAAGAACCACTCGGCTGATCCTTCTTCAATATGCCCTTCACCAACATGCAGTGTTTCCTTGATTGAATTAGCTCTCACACCAATATTTGCGTCTACAGCCTTTGCATTGAGGGCTATCTGAAAACGGCTGTGGCGCTGAAGTTGCCTGTGAATGTGGAGTTGGTGGCATGTGAAACCCGCATGTGGAGCATTCGTTTGTGTGGCATGCTGACCAAGCTTCATTTCAGTCCTAGGCACACAAAGGGCACTAAGCATAGAGTGTGAAAACTGAGTTTCCTTGAGAGCTGCTTGGAAGCCTGATGGTGTGTGAAGTTAGTGAGCCAAATGGAGTTGTTCTCCCACAAGAACCACTCGGCTGATCCTTCTTCAATATGCCCTTCACCAACATGCAGTGTTTCCTTGATTGAATTAGCTCTCACACCAATATTTGCGTCTAGAGCCTTTGCATTGAGGGCTATCTGAAAACGGCTGTGCGCTGAAGTTGCCTGTGAATGTGGAGTTGGTGGCATGTGAAACCCGCATGTGGAGCATTCGTTTGTGTGGGATGCTCTACCAGGTTCATTCCTAGATAATGCACTCAAAGGGCATTAAGCCTAGATATGAAAACTGAGTTTCCTTGAGAGCTGCTTGGAAGATTGATGGTGTGTGAAGCTAGTGAGCCAAATGGAGTTGTTCTCCCACAAGAACCACTCGGCTGATCCTTCTTCAATATGCCCTTCACCAACATGCAGTGTTTCCTTGATTGAATTAGCTCTCACACCAATATTTGCGTCTAGAGCCTTTGCATTGAGGGCTATCTGAAAACGGCTGTGGCGCTGAAGTTGCTGTGAATGTGGAGTTGGTGGCATGTGAAACCCGCATGTGAGCATTCGTTTGTGTGGCATGCTGACCAAGCTTCATTTCAGTCCTAGGCACACAAAGGGCACTAAGCATAGAGTGTGAAAACTGAGTTTCCTTGAGAGCTGCTTGGAAGCCTGATGGTGTGTGAAGTTAGTGAGCCAAATGGAGTTGTTCTCCACAAGAACCACTCGGCTGATCCTTCTTCAATATGCCCTTCACCAACATGCAGTGTTTCCTTGATTGAATTAGCTCTCACACCAATATTTGCGTCTAGAGCCTTTGCATTGAGGGCTATCTGAAAACGGCTGTGGCGCTGAAGTTGCCTGTGAATGTGGAGTTGGTGGCATGTGAAACCCGCATGTGGAGCATTCGTTTGTGTGGGATGCTCTACCAGGTTCATTCCTAGATAATGCACTCAAAGGGCATTAAGCCTAGATATGAAAACTGAGTTTCCTTGAGAGCTGCTTGGAAGCCTGATGGTGTGTTGAAGCTAGTGAGCCAAATGGAGTTGTTCTCCCACAAGAACCACTCGGCTGATCCTTCTTCAATATGCCCTTCACCAACATGCAGTGTTTCCTTGATTGAATTAGCTCTCACACCAATATTTGCGTCTAGAGCCA